>NW_027478430.1:1528016-1678594 GCF_051014685.1 Ptiloglossa arizonensis
AATTTTGATGGTTTCTCAAACCACTCCTTAATTTCAAACTCCCCATATCTCGCGAACGAATTGACGAAACTCGAGAAATTCCTGTTGCATCGGAAAGTGGAAACTCGCCCCATTACAACGGTATGTGTATTTTTTCCCCTAGGCCATTGTAGTTATTGGTTTCGAGTATCAGACATGCGAAAATTTTGATGGTTTCTCAACCATTCCTTAATTTCAAAACTCCCATATCTCGCGAATGGATTGACGAACTCGAGAAATTCCTGTTGCATCTGAAAGTAGAAACTCGCCCGATTACAATGGTGTGTGTACTTTTCCCTAGGCCATAGTAGTTATTGGTTTCGAGTATCAGACCAGCGAAATTTTTGATGTTTCTCAACCATTCCTTAACTTCAAACTCACATATCTCGCGACGGATTGTCGAACTCGGGAAACTCCTGTTGCATCTGAAAGTAGAAACACGCTCGATTACAGTGGTGTGTGTACTTTTACCCTAGGCCATTCCAGTTATTGGTTTCGAGTTATCAGACCAGCGAAATTTTTTGATGGTTTCTCAACCATTCCTTAACTTCAAAACTCCCATATCTCGCGAACGGATTCACGATCTCGAGAAATTCCTGTTGCATCTGAAAGTAGAAACTCGCACGATTACAACGGCATGGGTATTTTTCCCTCTAGGTCTTTGTAGTTATTGATTTCGGGAATAACCGACTGCGAAAATTTTGATGGTTTCTCAACAATTCCTTAACTTCTAACTCCCATATATCGCGAACGGGATTGACGAACTCGAGAAATTCATGTTGCATCTGAAAGTAGAAACTCGCCCGATTACAATGGGTGTGTGTACTTTTCCCCTAGGCCATTCCAGTTTTTGGTTTCGAGTACCAGACCAGCGGAAATTTTTGATGGTTTCTCAACCATTCTTTAACTTCAAACGTCCCATATCTCGCGAACGGATTGTCGAACTCGAGAAATTCCTGTTTCATCTGAAAGTTAGAAACTCGCCCGATTACAATGGTATCTGTATTTTTCCCCCTATGCCATTGTAGTTATTGGTTTCGAGTATCAGACATGCGAATATTTTGATGGTCTTCTCAACCCATTCCTTAACTTCTAACCTCCCCATATCTCGCGAACGGATTGACGATCTCGAGAAATTCCTGTTGCATCTGAAAGAAGAAACACGCCCGATTACAGTGGTGTGTGTACTTTTCCCCTAGGCCATTCCAGTTATTGGTTTCCGAGTATCAGATCAGCGAAAAATTTTGATGGTTTCTCAACCATTCCTTAACTCAAAATCCCATATTTCGCGAACGGATTGACGAACTCGAGAAATTCCTGTTGCATCTGAAAGTAGAAACTCGCCCGATTACAGCGGTGTGATTATATTTGCCCTAGGCCATAGTAGTTATTGGTTTCGAGTATCAGGGTTGCGAAAATTTTGATGGTTTCTCAACCATTCCTTAACTTCGAAATCCCATATCTCGCGAACGGATTGACGAACTCGAGAAATTCCTGTTGCATCTGAAAGCAGAAACTCGCCCGATTACAGCGGTGTGTGTAATTTTGCCCTAGGCCATAGTAGTTATTGGTTTCGAGTATCAGACTTGCCGAGAATTTTGATGGTTTCTCAACCATTCCTTAACTTCAAACTCCCATATCTCGCGAGCGGATTGACGAACTCGTGAAATTCCTGTTGCATCTGAAAGTAGAAACTCGCCCCATTACAATGGTGTGTGTACTTTTTCCACTAGGCCATTCCAGTTATTTGGTTTCCAGTATCAGATATGCGAAATTTTTTATGGTTTCTCAACCATTCCTTAACTTCAAACTCCCATATCTCGCGGACGGATAGACGAACTCGAGAAATTCCTGTTTCATCTGAAAGTAGAAATTCGCCCGATTACAACGGTATGTGTATCTTTCCCCTAGGCCATTGTAGTTATTGGTTTCGAGTATCAGACATGCGAAAATTTTGATGGTTTCTCAAACCATTCCTTAATTTCAAACTCCCATATCTCGCGAACGAATTGACGAACTCGAGAAATTCCTGTTGCATCGGAAAGTGGAAACTCGCCCCATTACAACGGTATGTGTATTTTTTTCCCTAGGCCATTGTAGTTATTGGTTTCGAGTATCAGACATGCGAAAAATTTTGATGGTTTCTCAACCATTCCTTAATTTCAAACTCCCATATCTCGCGAATGGATTGACGAACTCGAGAAATTTCCTGTTGCATCTGAAAGTAGAAACTCGCCCGATTACAATGGTGTGTGTACTTTTCCCCTAGGCCATAGTTGTTATTGGTTTCGAGTATCAGACCAGCGAAAATTTTTGATGGTTTCTCAACCATTTCCTTAACTTCAAACTCACATATCTCGCGAACGGATTGACGAACTCGGGAAACTCCTGTGTGCATCTGAAAGGAGAAACACGCCCGATTACAGTGGTGTGTGTACTTTTCCCCTAGGCCATTCCAGTTATTGGTTTCGAGTATCAGACCAGCGAAATTTTTGATGGTTTCTCAACTATTCCTTAACTTCAAACTCCCATATCTCGCGAACGGATTCACGATCTCGAGAAATTCCTGTTGCATCTGAAAGTAGAAACTCGCCACGATTACAACGGCATGGGTATTTTTCCTCTAGGTCTTTGTAGTTATTGATTTCGGGGAATCAGACTTGCGAAAATTTTGATGGTTTCTCAACAATTCCTTAACTTCTAACTCCCATATATCGCGAACGGATTGACGAACTCGAGAAATTCCTGTTGCATCTGAAAGTAGAAACTCGCCCGATTACAAGCGGTAGTGATTATATTTGCCCTAGGCCATAGTAGTTATTGGTTTCGAGTATCAGGGTTGCGAAAATTTTGATGGTTTCTCAACCATTCCTTAACTTCGAACTCCATATCTCGCGAACGGGATTCACGAAATCGAGAAATTCCTGTTGCATCTGAAAGTAGAAACTCGCACGATTACAACGGCGTGTGTATTTTTCCCCTAGGCCTTTGTAGTTATTGGTTTCGGGAATCAGACTTGCGAAAATTTTGATGGTTTCTCAACCATTCCTTAATTCTAACTCCCATATCTCGGGAACGGATTGACGATCTCGTGAAATTCCTGTGCATCTGAAAGTAGAAACACGCCACGCCGATTACAGTGGTGTGTGTACTTTTCCCCTAGGCCATTCCAGTTATTGTTTTCGAGTATCAGACCAGCGAAAATTTTGATGGTTTCTCAACCATTCCTTAACTTCAAACTCCCATATCTCGCGAACTGATTGACGAACTCGAGAAATTCCTGTTGCATCTGAAAGCAGAAACGCGCCCGATTACAGCGGTTTGTGTATTTTTGCCTAGGCCATAGTAGTTATTGGTTTCAGAGTATCAGACTTGCGAGAATTTTGATGGTTTCTCAACCATTCCTTAATTTCAAACTCCCATATCTCGCGAGCGGATTGACGAACTCGCGAAATTTCCTGTTGCATCTGAAAGTAGAAACTCGCCTCATTGCAATGGTGTGTGTACTTTTCCCCTAGGCCATTCCAGTTATTCGTTTCCAGAATCAGATATTGCGAAATTTTTTATGGTTTCTCAACCATTCCTTAACTTCAAACTCCATATCTCGCGAACGGATAGACGAACTCGAGAAATTCCTGTTTCATCTGAAAGTAGAAATTCGCCCGATTACAACGGTATGTGTATTTTTCCCCTAGGCCATTGTAGTTATTGGTTTCGTGTATCAGACATGCGAAAATTTTGATGGTTTCTCAACCATTCCTTAATTTCAAACTCCCATATCCTCGCGAACGAATTGACGAACTCGAGAAATTCCTGTTGCTCGGAAAGTGGAAAACTCGCCCCATTACAATGGTATGTGTACTTTTCCCCATAGGCCATTCCAGTTATTGGTTTCGAGTATCAGACCAGCGAAAATTTTGATGGTTTCTCATCCATTCCTTAACTTCAAACTCCCATATCTCGCGAACGGATAGACGAACTCGAGAAATTCCCTGTTTCATCCTGAAAGTAGAAATTCGCCAGATTACAACGCGTATGTGTATTTTTGCCCATAGGCCATAGTAGTTATTGGTTTCGAGTATCAGAATTGCGAAAATTTTGATGGTTTCCCAACGGTTCCTTAACTTCAAACTCCCATATCTCGCGAACGGATTCACGATCTCGAGAAATTCCTGTTTCATCTGAAAGTAGAAACTCGCACGATTACAACGGCATGTGTAATTTTCCCCTCCCTAGGCCTTTGTAGTTATTGGTTTCGGGAATCAGACTTGCGAAAATTTTGATGGTTTCTCAACCATTCCTTAACTTCTAACTCCATATCTCGCGAACGGATTGACGATCTCGAGAAATTCCTGTTGCATCTGAAAGTAGAAACACTCCCGATTACAGTGGTCGTGTTTACTTTTCCCCTAGGCCACTCCAGTTATTGGTTTCGAGTATCAGACCAGCGATAATTTTGAAGGTTTCCCAACCGTTCCTGTAACTTCAGACTCCCATGTCTCGCGAACGGATTCACGATCTCGAGAAATTCCTGTTGCATCTGAAAGTAGAAACTCGCACGATTACACGGCATGTGTATTTTTTCCCTAGGGCCTTTGTAGTTATAGGTTTCGGGAATCAGACTTGCGAAAATTTTGATGGTTTCTCAACCATTCCTTAACTTCTAACTCCCATATCTCGCGAACGGAATTGACGAACTCCGAGAAATTCCTGTTGCATCTGAAAGTAGAAAACTCGCCCCATTACAATGGTATGTGTATTTTTCCCCTAGGCCTTTGTAGTTATTGGTTTCGGGAATCAGACTTGCGAAAATTTTGATGGTTCCTCAAACATTCCTTAACTTCAAACTCACCATATCCTCGCGAAGGATTGACGAACTCGAGAAATTCCTGTTGCATCTGAAAGTAGAAACTCGCCCGATTACATGGTGTGTGTACTTTTCCCCTAGGCCATAGTTGTTATTGGTTTCGAGAATCAGACCAACGAAAATTTTGATGGTATCTCAAACCATTCCTTAACTTCAAACTCCATATCTCGCGAACGGATTGACGAACTCGAGAAATCCTGTTGCATCTGAAAGTAGAAACTCGCCCGAATACAGCGGTAAGTGACTTTTCCCCTAGGCATTCTAGTTATTGGTTTCGAGTATCAGACCAGCCGAAATTTTTGATGGTTTCTCAACCATTCCTTAACTTCAAACTCACATATCTCGCGAACGGATTGTCGAAATCGGGAAACTCCTGTTGCATCTGAAAGTAGAAACACGCACCGATTACAGTGGTGTGTGTACTTTCTCCCCTAGGCAATTCCAGTTATTGGTTTCGAGTATCAGACCAGCGAAATTTTTGATGGTTTCTCAACCATTCCTTAACTTCAAACTCCCATATCTCGCGAACGGATTCACGATCTCGAGAATTTCCTGTTGCATCTGAAAGTTAGAAAATCCGCACGATTACAACGGCATTGGTATTTTTCCTCTAGGTCTTTGTAGTTATTGATTTCGGGAATCAGACTTGCGAAAATTTTGATGGTTTCTCAACAATTCCTTAAACTTCTAACTCCCATATACGCGAACGGATTGACGAACTCGAGAATATTCTTGTTGCATCTGAAAGTAGAAAACTCGCCCGATTACAATGGTGTGTGTACTTTTCCCCTAGGCCATTCCAGTTATTGGTTTCGAGTACCAGACCAGCGAAATTTTTGATGTTTCTCAACCATTCCTTAACTTCAAAACCCATATCTCGCGAACGGATTGTCGAACTCGAGAAATTCCTGTTTCATCTGAAAGTAGAAACTCGCCCGATTTACAGCGGTGTGATTATATTTGCCCTAGGCCATAGTAGTTATTGGTTTCGAGTATCAGACTTGCGAGAATTTTCGATGGTTTCTCAACCATATCCTTAATTTCAAACTCCCATATCTCGCGAGCGGATTGACGAACTCAGCGAAATTCCTGTTGCATCTGAAATTAGAAACTCGCCCCATTACAATGGAGTGTGTACTTTTCCCCCTAGGCCATTCCATGTTAGTCGTTTCCAGTATCGGATATGCGAAATTTTTTATGGTTTCTCAACCATTCCTCTAACTTCTAACTCCATATCTCGCGAACCAATTGGACGAACTCGAGAAACTCCTGTTGCATCTGAAAGTAGAAACTCGCCCGATTACAAACGGTATGTGTATTTTTTCCCCTAGGCCATTGTAGTTATTGGTTTCGTGTATCAGACATGCGAAAATTTTGATGGTTTCTCAACCATTCCTTAAATTTCAAGAACTCCCATATCTCGCGAACGGATTGTCGAACTCGAGAAATTCCTGTTTCATCTGAAAGTAGAAACTCGCCCGATTACAGCGGTGTGATTATATTTGCCCTAGGCCATAGTAGTTATTGGTTTCGAGTATCAGACTTGCGAGAATTTTGATGGTTTCTCAACCATTCCTTAATTTCAAACTCCCATATCTCGCGAGCGGATTGACGAACTCGTGAAATTCCTGTTGCATCTGAAATTAGAAACTCGCCCCATTACAATGGTGTGTGTACTTTTCCCCTAGGCCATTCCAGTTATTCGTTTCCAGTATCGGATATGCGAAATTTTTTATGGTATCTCAACCATTCCTTAACTTCAAACTCCCATATCTCGCGAACGGATAGACGAACTCGAGAAATTCCTGTTTCATCTGAAAGTAGAAATTCGCCCGATTACAACGGTATGTGTATTTTTCCCCTAGGCCATTGTAGTTATTGGTTTCGTGTATCAGACATGCGAAAATTTTGATGGTTTCTCAACCATTCCTTAATTTCAAACTCCCATATCTCGCGAACGAATTGACGAACTCGAGAAATTCCTGTTGCATCGGAAAGTGGAAACTCGCCCCATTACAATGGTATGTGTACTTTTCCCCTAGGCCATTCCAGTTATTGGTTTCGAGTATCAGACCAGCGAAAATTTTGATGGTTTCTCAACCATTCCTTAACTTCTAACTCCCATATCTCGCGAACCAATTGACGAACTCGAGAAACTCCTGTTGCATCTGAAAGTAGAAACTCGCCCCATTACAATGGTATGTGTATTTTTCCCCTAGGCCTTTGTAGTTATTGGTTTCGGGAATCAGACTTGCGAAAATTTTGATGGTTCCTCAAACATTCCTTAACTTCAAACTCCCATATCTCGCGAATGGATTGTCGAACTCGGGAAATTCCTGTTGCATCTGAAAGTAGAAACACGCCCGATTACAGTGGTGTGTGTACTTTTCCCCTAGGCCATAGTAGTTATTGGTTTCGAGAATCAGACCAGCGAAAATTTTGATGGTATCTCAACCATTCCTTAACTTCAAACTCCCATATCTCGCGAACGGATTGACGAACTCGAGAAATTCCTGTTGCATCTGAAAGTAGAAACTCGCCCGAATACAGCGGTAAGTGTACTTTTCCCCTAGGCCATTCCAGTTATTGGTTTCGAGTATCAGACCAGCGAAATTTTTGATGGTTTCTCAACCATTCCTTAACTTCAAACTCACATATCTCGCGAACGGATTGTCGAACTCGGGAAATTCCTGTTGCATCTGAAAGTAGAAACACGCCCGATTACAGTGGTGTGTGTACTTTTCCCCTAGGCCACTCGAGTTATTGGTTTCGAGTATCAGACCAGCGATAATTTTGATGGTTTCTCAACCATTCCTTATCTTCAAAGTCCCATATCTCGCGAACGGATTGACGAACTCGAGAAATTCCTGTTGCATCTGAAAGTAGAAGCTCGCCCGATTACAGCGGTATGTGTATTTTAGCCCTCGGCCATAGTAGTTATTGGTTTCGAGTATCAGAGTTGCGAAAATTTTGATGGTTTCTCAACCATTCCTTAATTTCAAACTCCCATATCTCGCAAACGGATTGACGATCTCGAGAAATTCCTGTTGCATCTAAAAGTAGAAACACGCCCGATTACAGTGGTGTGTGTACTTTTCCCCTTGGCCATTACAGTTATTGGTTTCGAGTATCAGACCAGCGAAAATTTTGATGGTTTCTCAACCATTCCTTTATTTCAAACTCCCATATCTCGCGAACAGATTGACGAACTCGAGAAATTCCTCTTGCATCTGAAAGTAGAAACTCGCCCGATTACAGCGGTATGTGTATTTTTGCCCTAGGCCATAGTAGTTATTGGTTTCGAGTATCAGGGTTGCGAATATTTTGATGGTTTCTCATCCATTCCTTAATTTCAAACACCCATATCTCGCGAACGGATTGACGATCTCGAGAAATTGCTGTTGCATCTGAAAGTAGAAACTCGCCCGATTACAATGGTGAGTGTACTTTTCCCCTGGGCCATAGTAGTTATTGGTTTCGATTATCAGACTTGCGAAAATTTTGATGGTTTCTCAACCATTCCTCAACTTCAAACTCCCATATCTCGCGAACGGATTGACGATCTCGAGAAATTCCTGTTGCATCTGAAAGTAGAAACACGACCGATTACAGTGGTGTGTGTACTTTTCCCCTATGCCATTCCAGTTATTGGTTTCGAGTATCAGACCAGCAAAAATTTTGATGGTTTCTCAACCATTCCTTAACTTCAAACTCCCATATCTCGCGAACGAATTGACGAACACGAGAAATTCTTGTTGCATCGGAAAGTAGAAACTCGCCCGATTACAATGGTGTGTGTACTTTTCCCCTGGGCCATTCCAGTTATTGGTTTCGAGTATCAGACCAGCGAAAATTTTGATGGTTTCTCAACCATTCCTTAACTTCAAACTCCCATATCTCGCGAACGAACTGACGAACTCGAGAAATTCTTGTTGCATCTGAAAGCAGAAACTCGCCCGATTACAGCGGTGTGTGTATTTTTGCCCTAGGCCATAGTAGTTATTGGTTTCGAGTATCAGACTAGCGAGAATTTTGATGGTTTCTCAACCATTCCTTAATTACAAACTCCCATATCTCGCGAACGAATTGACGAGCTCGAGAAATTCCTGTTGCATCGGAAAGTAGAAACTCGCCCCACTACAATGGTGTTTGTACTTTTCCCCTAGGCCATTCCAGTTATTGGTTTCGAGTATCAGACTTGCGAAAACTTTGATGGTTGCTCAAGCGTTCCTTAACTTCAAACTCCCATATCTCGCGAACGGATTTACGAACTCGAGAAATTCCTGTTGCATCTGAAAGTAGAAACTCGCCCGATTACAATGGTGTGTGTACTTTTCCCCTAGGCCATAGTAGTTATTGGTTTCGAGTATCAGACCAACGAAAATTTTGATGGTTTCTCAACCATTCCTTAACTTCAAACTCCCATATCTCGCGAACGGATTGACGAACTCGAGAAATTCCTGTTGCATCTGAAAGTAGAAGCTCGCCCGATTACAGCGGTATGTGTATTTTTGCATTAGGCCATAGTAGTTAATGGTTTCGAGTATCAGAGTTGCGAAAATTTTGATGGTTTCTCAACCATTCCTTAATTTCAAACTCCCATATCTCGCGAACGGATTGACGATCTCGAGAAATTCCTGTTGCATCTGAAAGTAGAAACACGCCCGATTACAGTGGTGTGTGTACTTTTCCCCTAGGCCATTCCAGTTATAGGTTTCGAGTATCAGAGCAGCGTAAATTTTGATGGTTTCTCAACCATTCCTTAACTTCAAACTCCCATACCTCGCGAACGGATTGACGAACTCGAGAAATTGCTGTTGCATCTGAAAGTAGAAGCTCGCACGAATACAATGGTATGTGTATTTTTCACCTAGGCCTTTGTAGTTATTGGTTTCGGGAATCAGACTTGCGAAAATTTTGATGGTTTCTCAACCATTCCTTAACTTCAAACTCCCATACCTCGCGAACGGATTGACGAACTCGAGAAATTGCTGTTGCATCTGAAAGTAGAAGCTCGCACGAATACAATGGTATGTGTATTTTTCACCTAGGCCTTTGTAGTTATTGGTTTCGGGAATCAGACTTGCGAAAATTTTGATGGTTTCTCAACCATTCCTTAACTTCAAACTCCCATACCTCGCGAACGGATTGACGAACTCGAGAAATTGCTGTTGCATCTGAAAGTAGAAGCTCGCACGAATACAATGGTATGTGTATTTTTCACCTAGGCCTTTGTAGTTATTGGTTTCGGGAATCAGACTTGCGAAAATTTTGATGGTTTCTCAACCATTCCTTAATTTCAAACTCCCATATCTCGCGAACGGATTGACGATCTCGAGAAATTCCTGTTGCATCTGAAAGTAGAAACTCGCCCGATTACAATGGTGTGTGTACTTTTCCCCTAGGCCATTCCAGTTATTGGTTTCGAGTATCAGACTTGCGAAAATTTTGATGGTTGCTCAAGCGTTCCTTAACTTCAAACTCCCATATCTCGCGAACGGATTGACGATCTCGAGAAATTCCTGTTGCATCTGAAAGTAGAAACACTCCCGATTACAGTGGTGTGTGTACTTTTCCCCTAGGCCACTCCAGTTATTGGTTTCGAGTATCAGACCAGCGATAATTTTGAAGGTTTCCCAACCGTTCCTTAACTTCAAACTCCCATGTCTCGCGAACGGATTCACGATCTCGAGAAATTCCTGTTGCATCTGAAAGTAGAAACTCGCCCGATTACAGCGGTGTGATTATATTTGCCCTAGGCCATAGTAGTTATTGGTTTCGAGTATCAGACTTGCGAAAATTTTGATGGTTTCTCAACCATTCCTTTACTTCAAACTCCCATATCACGCGAACGGATTGACGAACTCGAGAAATTCCTATTGCATCTGAAAGCAGAAACTCGCCCGATTACAACGGCATGTGTATTTTTCCCCTAGGCCTTTGTAGTTATTGGTTTCGGGAATCAGACTTGCGAAAATTTTGATGGTTTCTCAACCATTCCTTAAATTCTAACTCCCATATCTCGCGAACGGATTGACGATCTCGTGAAATTCCTGTTGCATCTGAAAGTAGAAACACGCCCGATTACAGTGGTGTGTGTACTTTTCCCCTAGGCCATTCCAGTTATTGGTTTCGAGTATCAGACCAGCGAAAATTTTGATGGTTTCTCAACCATTCCTTAACTTCAAACTCCCATATCTCGCGAACTGATTGACGAACTCGAGAAATTCCTGTTGCATCTGAAAGCAGAAACTCGCCCGATTACAGCGGTGTGTGTATTTTTGCCCTAGGCCATAGTAGTTATTGGTTTCGAGTATCAGACTTGCGAGAATTTTGATGGTTTCTCAACCATTCCTTAATTTCAAACTCCCATATCTCGCGAGCGGATTGACGAACTCGCGAAATTCCTGTTGCATCTGAAAGTAGAAACTCGCCCCATTACAATGGTGTGTGTACTTTTCCCCTAGGCCATTCCAGTTATTCGTTTCGAGTATCAGACATGCGAAAATTTTGATGGTTTCTCAACCATTCCTTAATTTCAAACTCCCATATCTCGCGAATGGATTGACGAACTCGAGAAATTCCTGTTGCATCTGAAAGTAGAAACTCGCCCGATTACAATGGTGTGTGTACTTTTCCCCTAGGCCATAGTAGTTATTGGTTTCGAGTATCAGACCAGCGAAATTTTTGATGGTTTCTCAACCATTCCTTAACTTCTAACTCCCATATCTCGCGAACGGATTGACGATCTCGAGAAATTCCTGTTGCATCTGAAAGTAGAAACACTCCCGATTACAGTGGTGTGTGTACTATTCCCCTAGGCCACTCCAGTTATTGGTTTCGAGTATCAGACCAGCGATAATTTTGAAGGTTTCCCAACCGTTCCTTAACTTCAAACTCCCATGTCTCGTGAACGGATTCACGATCTCGAGAAATTCCTGTTGCATCTGAAAGTAGAAACTCGCACGATTACAACGGCATGTGTATTTTTCCCCTAGGCCTTTGTAGTTATTGGTTTCGGGAATCAGACTTGCGAAAATTTTGATGGTTTCTCAACCATTCCTTAATTTCTAACTCCCATATCACGCGAACGAATTGACGAACTCGAGAAATTCCTGTTGCATCTGAAAGTAGAAACTCGCCCCATTACAATGGTATGTGTATTTTTCCCCTAGGCCTTTGTAGTTATTGGTTTCGGGAATCAGACTTGCGAAAATTTTGATGGTTCCTCAAACATTCCTTAACTTCAAACTCCCATATCTCGCGAACGGATTGTCGAACTCGGGAAACTCCTGTTGCATCTGAAAGTAGAAACACGCCCGATTACAGTGGTGTGTGTACTTTTCCCCTAGGCCATTCCAGTTATTGGTTTCGAGTATCAGACCAGCGAAATTTTTGATGGTTTCTCAACCATTCCTTAACTTCAAACTCCCATATCTCGCGAACGGATTGACGAACTCGAGAAATTCCTGTTGCATCTGAAAGCAGAAACTCGCCCGATTACTGCGGTGTGTGTATTTTTGCCCTAGGCCATAGTAGTTATTGGTTTCGAGTATCAGACTTGCGAAAATTTTGATGGTTTCCCAACCGTTCCTTAACTTCAAACTCCCATATCTCGCGAACGGATTCACGATCTCGAGAAATTCCTGTTGCATCTGAAAGTAGAAACTCGCACGATTACAACGGCATGTGTAATTTTCCCCTAGGCCTTTGTAGTTATTGGTTTCGGGAATCAGACTTGCGAAAATTTTGATGGTTTCTCAACCATTCCTTAACTTCTAACTCCCATATCTCGTGAACGGATTGACGATCTCGAGAAATTCCTGTTGCATCTGAAAGTAGAAACACTCCCGATTACAGTGGTGTGTGTACTTTTCCCCTAGGCCACTCCAGTTATTGGTTTCGAGTATCAGACCAGCGATAATTTTGAAGGTTTCCCAACCGTTCCTTAACTTCAAACTCCCATGTCTCGCGAACGGATTCACGATCTCGAGAAATTCCTGTTGCATCTGAAAGTAGAAACTCGCCCGATTACAGTGGTGTGTGTACTTTTCCCCTAGGCCATTCCAGTTATTGGTTTCGAGTATCAGACCAGCGAAAATTTTGATGGTTTCTCAACCATTCCTTAACTTCAAACTCCCATATCTCGCGAACTGATTGACGAACTCGAGAAATTCCTGTTGCATCTGAAAGCAGAAACTCGCCCGATTACAGTGGTGTGTGTACTTTTCCCCTAGGCCATAGTAGTTATTGGTTTCGAGTATCAGACCAGCGAAATTTTTGATGGTTTCTCAACCATTCCTTAACTTCTAACTCCCATATCTCGCGAACGGATTGACGATCTCGAGAAATTCCTGTTGCATCTGAAAGTAGAAACACTCCCGATTACAGTGGTGTGTGTACTATTCCCCTAGGCCACTCCAGTTATTGGTTTCGAGTATCAGACCAGCGATAATTTTGAAGGTTTCCCAACCGTTCCTTAACTTCAAACTCCCATGTCTCGTGAACGGATTCACGATCTCGAGAAATTCCTGTTGCATCTGAAAGTAGAAACTCGCACGATTACAACGGCATGTGTATTTTTCCCCTAGGCCTTTGTAGTTATTGGTTTCGGGAATCAGACTTGCGAAAATTTTGATGGTTTCTCAACCATTCCTTAATTTCTAACTCCCATATCACGCGAACGAATTGACGAACTCGAGAAATTCCTGTTGCATCTGAAAGTAGAAACTCGCCCCATTACAATGGTATGTGTATTTTTCCCCTAGGCCTTTGTAGTTATTGGTTTCGGGAATCAGACTTGCGAAAATTTTGATGGTTCCTCAAACATTCCTTAACTTCAAACTCCCATATCTCGCGAACGGATTGTCGAACTCGGGAAACTCCTGTTGCATCTGAAAGTAGAAACACGCCCGATTACAGTGGTGTGTGTACTTTTCCCCTAGGCCATTCCAGTTATTGGTTTCGAGTATCAGACCAGCGAAATTTTTGATGGTTTCTCAACCATTCCTTAACTTCAAACTCCCATATCTCGCGAACGGATTGACGAACTCGAGAAATTCCTGTTGCATCTGAAAGCAGAAACTCGCCCGATTACTGCGGTGTGTGTATTTTTGCCCTAGGCCATAGTAGTTATTGGTTTCGAGTATCAGACTTGCGAAAATTTTGATGGTTTCCCAACCGTTCCTTAACTTCAAACTCCCATATCTCGCGAACGGATTCACGATCTCGAGAAATTCCTGTTGCATCTGAAAGTAGAAACTCGCACGATTACAACGGCATGTGTAATTTTCCCCTAGGCCTTTGTAGTTATTGGTTTCGGGAATCAGACTTGCGAAAATTTTGATGGTTTCTCAACCATTCCTTAACTTCTAACTCCCATATCTCGTGAACGGATTGACGATCTCGAGAAATTCCTGTTGCATCTGAAAGTAGAAACACTCCCGATTACAGTGGTGTGTGTACTTTTCCCCTAGGCCACTCCAGTTATTGGTTTCGAGTATCAGACCAGCGATAATTTTGAAGGTTTCCCAACCGTTCCTTAACTTCAAACTCCCATGTCTCGCGAACGGATTCACGATCTCGAGAAATTCCTGTTGCATCTGAAAGTAGAAACTCGCCCGATTACAGTGGTGTGTGTACTTTTCCCCTAGGCCATTCCAGTTATTGGTTTCGAGTATCAGACCAGCGAAAATTTTGATGGTTTCTCAACCATTCCTTAACTTCAAACTCCCATATCTCGCGAACTGATTGACGAACTCGAGAAATTCCTGTTGCATCTGAAAGCAGAAACTCGCCCGATTACTGCGGTGTGTGTATTTTTCCCCTAGGCCATAGTAGTTATTGGTTTCGAGTATCAGACTTGCGAGAATTTTGATGGTTTCTCAACCATTCCTTAATTTCAAACTCCCATATCTCGCGAGCGGATTGACGAACTCGCGAAATTCCTGTTGCATCTGAAAGTAGAAACTCGCTCCATTACAATGGTGTGTGTACTTTTCCCCTAGGCCATTCCAGTTATTCGTTTCCAGTATCAGATATGCGAAATTTTTTATGGTTTCTCAACCATTCCTTAACTTCAAACTCCCATATCTCGCGAACGGATAGACGAACTCGAGAAATTCCTGTTTCATCTGAAAGTAGAAATTCGCCCGATTACAACGGTATGTGTTTTTTTCCCCTAGGCAATTGTAGTTATTGGTTTCGAGTATCAGACATGCGAAAATTTTGATGGTTTCTCAACCATTCCTTAATTTCAAACTCCCATATCTCGCGAACGAATTGACGAACTCGAGAAATTCCTGTTGCATCGGAAAGTGGAAACTCGCCCCATTACAACGGTATGTGTATTTTTCCCCTAGGCCATTGTAGTTATTGGTTTCGAGTATCAGACCAGCGAAATTTTTGATGGTTTCTCAACCATTCCTTAACTTCAAACTCACATATCTCGCGAACGGATTGTCGAACTCGGGAAACTCCTGTTGCATCTGAAAGTAGAAACACGCTCGATTACAGTGGTGTGTGTACTTTTCCCCTAGGCCATTCCAGTTATTGGTTTCGAGTATCAGACCAGCGAAATTTTTGATGGTTTCTCAACCATTCCTTAACTTCAAACTCCCATATCTCGCGAACGGATTCACGATCTCGAGAAATTCCTGTTGCATCTGAAAGTAGAAACTCGCACGATTACAACGGCATGGGTATTTTTCCTCTAGGTCTTTGTAGTTATTGATTTCGGGAATCAGACTTGCGAAAATTTTGATGGTTTCTCAACAATTCCTTAACTTCTAACTCCCATATATCGCGAACGGATTGACGAACTCGAGAAATTCATGTTGCATCTGAAAGTAGAAACTCGCCCGATTACAATGGTGTGTGTACTTTTCCCCTAGGCCATTCCAGTTATTGGTTTCGAGTACCAGACCAGCGAAATTTTTGATGGTTTCTCAACCATTCCTTAACTTCAAACTCCCATATCTCGCGAACGGATTGTCGAACTCGAGAAATTCCTGTTTCATCTGAAAGTAGAAACTCGCCCGATTACAATGGTATCTGTATTTTTCCCCTATGCCATTCTAGTTATTGGTTTCGAGTATCAGACATGCGAATATTTTGATGGTTTCTCAACCATTCCTTAACTTCTAACTCCCATATCTCGCGAACGGATTGACGATCTCGAGAAATTCCTGTTGCATCTGAAAGAAGAAACACGCCCGATTACAGTGGTGTGTGTACTTTTCCCCTAGGCCATTCCAGTTATTGGTTTCGAGTATCAGACCAGCGAAAATTTTGATGGTTTCTCAACCATTCCTTAACTTCAAACTCCCATATTTCGCGAACGGATTGACGAACTCGAGAAATTCCTGTTGCATCTGAAAGTAGAAACTCGCCCGATTACAGCGGTGTGATTATATTTGCCCTAGGCCATAGTAGTTATTGGTTTCGAGTATCAGGGTTGCGAAAATTTTGATGGTTTCTCAACCATTCCTTAACTTCGAAATCCCATATCTCGCGAACGGATTGACGAACTCGAGAAATTCCTGTTGCATCTGAAAGCAGAAACTCGCCCGATTACAGCGGTGTGTGTATTTTTGCACTAGGCCATAGTAGTTATTGGTTTCGAGTATCAGACTTGCGAGAATTTTGATGGTTTCTCAACCATTCCTTAACTTCAAACTCCCATATCTCGCGAGCGGATTGACGAACTCGTGAAATTCCTGTTGCATCTGAAAGTAGAAACTCGCCCCATTACAATGGTGTGTGTACTTTTCCCCTAGGCCATTCCAGTTATTTGTTTCCAGTATCAGATATGCGAAATTTTTTATGGTTTCTCAACCATTCCTTAACTTCAAACTCCCATATCTCGCGGACGGATAGACGAACTCGAGAAATTCCTGTTTCATCTGAAAGTAGAAATTCGCCCGATTACAACGGTATGTGTATCTTTCCCCTAGGCCATTGTAGTTATTGGTTTCGAGTATCAGACATGCGAAAATTTTGATGGTTTCTCAACCATTCCTTAATTTCAAACTCCCATATCTCGCGAACGAATTGACGAACTCGAGAAATTCCTGTTGCATCGGAAAGTGGAAACTCGCCCCATTACAACGGTATGTGTATTTTTTTCCCTAGGCCATTGTAGTTATTGGTTTCGAGTATCAGACATGCGAAAATTTTGATGGTTTCTCAACCATTCCTTAATTTCAAACTCCCATATCTCGCGAATGGATTGACGAACTCGAGAAATTCCTGTTGCATCTGAAAGTAGAAACTCGCCCGATTACAATGGTGTGTGTACTTTTCCCCTAGGCCATAGTAGTTATTGGTTTCGAGTATCAGACCAGCGAAATTTTTGATGGTTTCTCAACCATTCCTTAACTTCAAACTCACATATCTCGCGAACGGATTGTCGAACTCGGGAAACTCCTGTTGCATCTGAAAGAAGAAACACGCCCGATTACAGTGGTGTGTGTACTTTTCCCCTAGGCCATTCCAGTTATTGGTTTCGAGTATCAGACCAGCGAAAATTTTGATGGTTTCTCAACCATTCCTTAACTTCAAACTCCCATATTTCGCGAACGGATTGACGAACTCGAGAAATTCCTGTTGCAACTGAAAGTAGAAACTCGCCCGATTACAGCGGTGTGATTATTTTTGCCCTGGGCCATAGTAGTTATTGGTTTCGAGTATCAGACTTGCGAGAATTTTGATGGTTTCTCAACCATTCCTTAACTTCAAACTCCCATATCTCGCGAGCGGATTGACGAACTCGCGAAATTCCTGTTGCATCTGAAAGTAGAAACTCGCCCCATTACAATGGTGTGTGTACTTTTCCCCTAGGCCATTCCAGTTATTCGTTTCCAGTATCAGATATGCGAAATTTTTTATGGTTTCTCAACCATTCCTTAACTTCAAACTCCCATATCTCGCGGACGGATAGACGAACTCGAGAAATTCCTGTTTCATCTGAAAGTAGAAATTCGCCCGATTACAACGGTATGTGTATCTTTCCCCTAGGCCATTGTAGTTATTGGTTTCGAGTATCAGACATGCGAAAATTTTGATGGCTTCTCAACCATTCCTTAATTTCAAACTCCCATATCTCGCGAACGAATTGACGAACTCGAGAAATTCCTGTTGCATCGGAAAGTGGAAACTCGCCCCATTACAACGGTATGTGTATTTTTTCCCCTAGGCCATTGTAGTTATTGGTTTCGAGTATCAGACATGCGAAAATTTTGATGGTTTCTCAACCATTCCTTAATTTCAAACTCCCATATCTCGCGAATGGATTGACGAACTCGAGAAATTCCTGTTGCATCTGAAAGTAGAAACTCGCCCGATTACAATGGTGTGTGTACTTTTCCCCTAGGCCATAGTAGTTATTGGTTTCGAGTATCAGACCAGCGAAATTTTTGATGGTTTCTCAACCATTCCTTAACTTCAAACTCACATATCTCGCGAACGGATTGTCGAACTCGGGAAACTCCTGTTGCATCTGAAAGGAGAAACACGCCCGATTACAGTGGTGTGTGTACTTTTCCCCTAGGCCATTCCAGTTATTGGTTTCGAGTATCAGACCAGCGAAATTTTTGATGGTTTCTCAACTATTCCTTAACTTCAAACTCCCATATCTCGCGAACGGATTCACGATCTCGAGAAATTCCTGTTGCATCTGAAAGTAGAAACTCGCACGATTACAACGGCATGGGTATTTTTCCTCTAGGTCTTTGTAGTTATTGATTTCGGGAATCAGACTTGCGAAAATTTTGATGGTTTCTCAACAATTCCTTAACTTCTAACTCCCATATATCGCGAACGGATTGACGAACTCGAGAAATTCCTGTTGCATCTGAAAGTAGAAACTCGCCCGATTACAGCGGTGTGATTATATTTGCCCTAGGCCATAGTAGTTATTGGTTTCGCGTATCAGGGTTGCGAAAATTTTGATGGTTTCTCAACCATTCCTTAACTTCGAACTCCCATATCTCGCGAACGGATTCACGAAATCGAGAAATTCCTGTTGCATCTGAAAGTAGAAACTCGCACGATTACAACGGCGTGTGTATTTTTCCCCTAGGCCTTTGTAGTTATTGGTTTCGGGAATCAGACTTGCGAAAATTTTGATGGTTTCTCAACCATTCCTTAAATTCTAACTCCCATATCTCGGGAACGGATTGACGATCTCGTGAAATTCCTGTTGCATCTGAAAGTAGAAACACGCCCGATTACAGTGGTGTGTGTACTTTTCCCCTAGGCCATTCCAGTTATTGTTTTCGAGTATCAGACCAGCGAAAATTTTGATGGTTTCTCAACCATTCCTTAACTTCAAACTCCCATATCTCGCGAACTGATTGACGAACTCGAGAAATTCCTGTTGCATCTGAAAGCAGAAACGCGCCCGATTACAGCGGTTTGTGTATTTTTGCCCTAGGCCATAGTAGTTATTGGTTTCGAGTATCAGACTTGCGAGAATTTTGATGGTTTCTCAACCATTCCTTAATTTCAAACTCCCATATCTCGCGAGCGGATAGACGAACTCGCGAAATTCCTGTTGCATCTGAAAGTAGAAACTCGCCTCATTGCAATGGTGTGTGTACTTTTCCCCTAGGCCATTCCAGTTATTCGTTTCCAGTATCAGATATGCGAAATTTTTTATGGTTTCTCAACCATTCCTAACTTCAAACTCCCATATCTCGCGAACGGATAGACGAACTCGAGAAATTCCTGTTTCATCTGAAAGTAGAAATTCGCCCGATTACAACGGTATGTGTATTTTTCCCCTAGGCCATTGTAGTTATTGGTTTCGTGTATCAGACATGCGAAAATTTTGATGGTTTCTCAACCATTCCTTAATTTCAAACTCCCATATCTCGCGAACGAATTGACGAACTCGAGAAATTCCTGTTGCATCGGAAAGTGGAAACTCGCCCCATTACAATGGTATGTGTACTTTTCCCCTAGGCCATTCCAGTTATTGGTTTCGAGTATCAGACCAGCGAAAATTTTGATGGTTTCTCATCCATTCCTTAACTTCAAACTCCCATATCTCGCGAACGGATAGACGAACTCGAGAAATTCCTGTTTCATCTGAAAGTAGAAATTCGCCAGATTACAACGGTATGTGTATTTTTGCCCTAGGCCATAGTAGTTATTGGTTTCGAGTATCAGACTTGCGAAAATTTTGATGGTTTCCCAACCGTTCCTTAACTTCAAACTCCCATATCTCGCGAACGGATTCACGATCTCGAGAAATTCCTGTTTCATCTGAAAGTAGAAACTCGCACGATTACAACGGCATGTGTAATTTTCCACTAGGCCTTTGTAGTTATTGGTTTCGGGAATCAGACTTGCGAAAATTTTGATGGTTTCTCAACCATTCCTTAACTTCTAACTCCCATATCTCGCGAACGGATTGACGATCTCGAGAAATTCCTGTTGCATCTGAAAGTAGAAACACTCCCGATTACAGTGGTGTGTTTACTTTTCCCCTAGGCCACTCCAGTTATTGGTTTCGAGTATCAGACCAGCGATAATTTTGAAGGTTTCCCAACCGTTCCTTAACTTCAGACTCCCATGTCTCGCGAACGGATTCACGAACTCGAGAAATTCCTGTTGCATCTGAAAGTAGAAACTCGCCCCATTACAATGGTATGTGTATTTTTCCCCTAGGCCTTTGTAGTTATTGGTTTCGGGAATCAGACTTGCGAAAATTTTGATGGTTCCTCAAACATTCCTTAACTTCAAACTCCCATATCTCGCGAATGGATTGACGAACTCGAGAAATTCCTGTTGCATCTGAAAGTAGAAACTCGCCCGATTACAATGGTGTGTGTACTTTTCCCCTAGGCCATAGTAGTTATTGGTTTCGAGAATCAGACCAACGAAAATTTTGATGGTATCTCAACCATTCCTTAACTTCAAACTCCCATATCTCGCGAACGGATTGACGAACTCGAGAAATTCCTGTTGCATCTGAAAGTAGAAACTCCCCCGAATACAGCGGTAAGTGTACTTTTCCCCTAGGCCATTCCAGTTATTGGTTTCGAGTATCAGACCAGCGAAATTTTTGATGGTTTCTCAACCATTCCTTAACTTCAAACTCACATATCTCGCGAACGGATTGTCGAAATCGGGAAACTCCTGTTGCATCTGAAAGTAGAAACACGCCCGATTACAGTGGTGTGTGTACTTTTCCCCTAGGCCATTCCAGTTATTGGTTTCGAGTATCAGACCAGCGAAATTTTTGATGGTTTCTCAACCATTCCTTAACTTCAAACTCCCATATCTCGCGAACGGATTCACGATCTCGAGAAATTCCTGTTGCATCTGAAAGTAGAAAATCGCACGATTACAACGGCATTGGTATTTTTCCTCTAGGTCTTTGTAGTTATTGATTTCGGGAATCAGACTTGCGAAAATTTTGATGGTTTCTCAACAATTCCTTAACTTCTAACTCCCATATATCGCGAACGGATTGACGAACTCGAGAAATTCTTGTTGCATCTGAAAGTAGAAACTCGCCCGATTACAATGGTGTGTGTACTTTTCCCCTAGGCCATTCCAGTTATTGGTTTCGAGTAACAGACCAGCGAAATTTTTGATGGTTTCTCAACCATTCCTTAACTTCAAACTCCCATATCTCGCGAACGGATTGTCGAACTCGAGAAATTCCTGTTTCATCTGAAAGTAGAAACTCGCCCGATTACAGCGGTGTGATTATATTTGCCCTAGGCCATAGTAGTTATTGGTTTCGAGTATCAGACTTGCGAGAATTTTGATGGTTTCTCAACCATTCCTTAATTTCAAACTCCCATATCTCGCGAGCGGATTGACGAACTCGCGAAATTCCTGTTGCATCTGAAATTAGAAACTCGCCCCATTACAATGGTGTGTGTACTTTTCCCCTAGGCCATTCCAGTTATTCGTTTCCAGTATCGGATATGCGAAATTTTTTATGGTTTCTCAACCATTCCTTAACTTCAAACTCCCATATCTCGCGAACGGATAGACGAACTCGAGAAATTCCTGTTTCATCTGAAAGTAGAAATTCGCCCGATTACAACGGTATGTGTATTTTTCCCCTAGGCCATTGTAGTTATTGGTTTCGTGTATCAGACATGCGAAAATTTTGATGGTTTCTCAACCATTCCTTAATTTCAAACTCCCATATCTCGCGAACGAATTGACGAACTCGAGAAATTCCTGTTGCATCGGAAAGTGGAAACTCGCCCCATTACAATGGTATGTGTACTTTTCCCCTAGGCCATTCCAGTTATTGGTTTCGAGTATCAGACCAGCGAAAATTTTGATGGTTTCTCAACCATTCCTTAACTTCTAACTCCCATATCTCGCGAACCAATTGACGAACTCGAGAAACTCCTGTTGCATCTGAAAGTAGAAACTCGCCCCATTACAATGGTATGTGTATTTTTCCCCTAGGCCTTTGTAGTTATTGGTTTCGGGAATCAGACTTGCGAAAATTTTGATGGTTCCTCAAACATTCCTTAACTTCAAACACCCATATCTCGCGAATGGATTGACGAAATCGAGAAATTCCTGTTGCATCTAAAAGTAGAAACTCGCCCGATTACAATGGTGTGTGTACTTTTCCCCTAGGCCATAGTAGTTATTGGTTTCGAGAATCAGACCAGCGAAAATTTTGATGGTATCTCAACCATTCCTTAACTTCAAACTCCCATATCTCGCGAACGGATTGACGAACTCGAGAAATTCCTGTTGCATCTGAAAGTAGAAACTCGCCCGAATACAGCGGTAAGTGAACTTTTCCCCTAGGCCATTCCAGTTATTGGTTTCGAGTATCAGACCAGCGAAATTTTTGATGGTTTCTCAACCATTCCTTAACTTCAAACTCACATATCTCGCGAACGGATTGTCGAACTCGGGAAATTCCTGTTGCATCTGAAAGTAGAAACACGCCCGATTACAGTGGTGTGTGTACTTTTCCCCTAGGCCCCTCGAGTTATTGGTTTCGAGTATCAGACCAGCGATAATTTTGATGGTTTCTCAACCATTCCTTATCTTCAAAGTCCCATATCTCGCGAACGGATTGACGAACTCGAGAAATTCCTGTTGCATCTGAAAGTAGAAGCTCGCCCGATTACAGCGGTATGTGTATTTTAGCCCTCGGCCATAGTAGTTATTGGTTTCGAGTATCAGAGTTGCGAAAATTTTGATGGTTTCTCAACCATTCCTTAATTTCAAACTCCCATATCTCGCAAACGGATTGACGATCTCGAGAAATTCCTGTTGCATCTAAAAGTAGAAACACGCCCGATTACAGTGGTGTGTGTACTTTTCCCCTTGGCCATTACAGTTATTGGTTTCGAGTATCAGACCAGCGAAAATTTTGATGGTTTCTCAACCATTCCTTTATTTCAAACTCCCATATCTCGCGAACAGATTGACGAACTCGAGAAATTCCTCTTGCATCTGAAAGTAGAAACTCGCCCGATTACAGCGGTATGTGTATTTTTGCCCTAGGCCATAGTAGTTATTGGTTTCGAGTATCAGGGTTGCGAATATTTTGATGGTTTCTCATCCATTCCTTAATTTCAAACACCCATATCTCGCGAACGGATTGACGATCTCGAGAAATTGCTGTTGCATCTGAAAGTAGAAACTCGCCCGATTACAATGGTGAGTGTACTTTTCCCCTGGGCCATAGTAGTTATTGGTTTCGATTATCAGACTTGCGAAAATTTTGATGGTTTCTCAACCATTCCTCAACTTCAAACTCCCATATCTCGCGAACGGATTGACGATCTCGAGAAATTCCTGTTGCATCTGAAAGTAGAAACACGTCCGATTACAGTGGTGTGTGTACTTTTCCCCTAGGCCATTCCAGTTATTGGTTTCGAGTATCAGACCAGCAAAAATTTTGATGGTTTCTCAACCATTCCTTAACTTCAAACTCCCATATCTCGCGAACGAATTGACGAACACGAGAAATTCTTGTTGCATCGGAAAGTAGAAACTCGCCCGATTACAATGGTGTGTGTACTTTTCCCCTGGGCCATTCCAGTTATTGGTTTCGAGTATCAGACCAGCGAAAATTTTGATGGTTTCTCAACCATTCCTTAACTTCAAACTCCCATATCTCGCGAACGAACTGACGAACTCGAGAAATTCTTGTTGCATCTGAAAGCAGAAACTCGCCCGATTACAGCGGTGTGTGTATTTTTGCCCTAGGCCATAGTAGTTATTGGTTTCGAGTATCAGACTAGCGAGAATTTTGATGGTTTCTCAACCATTCCTTAATTACAAACTCCCATATCTCGCGAACGAATTGACGAGCTCGAGAAATTCCTGTTGCATCGGAAAGTAGAAACTCGCCCCACTACAATGGTGTTTGTACTTTTCCCCTAGGCCATTCCAGTTATTGGTTTCGAGTATCAGACTTGCGAAAACTTTGATGGTTGCTCAAGCGTTCCTTAACTTCAAACTCCCATATCTCGCGAACGGATTTACGAACTCGAGAAATTCCTGTTGCATCTGAAAGTAGAAACTCGCCCGATTACAATGGTGTGTGTACTTTTCCCCTAGGCCATAGTAGTTATTGGTTTCGAGTATCAGACCAACGAAAATTTTGATGGTTTCTCAACCATTCCTTAACTTCAAACTCCCATATCTCGCGAACGGATTGACGAACTCGAGAAATTCCTGTTGCATCTGAAAGTAGAAGCTCGCCCGATTACAGCGGTATGTGTATTTTTGCATTAGGCCATAGTAGTTAATGGTTTCGAGTATCAGAGTTGCGAAAATTTTGATGGTTTCTCAACCATTCCTTAATTTCAAACTCCCATATCTCGCGAACGGATTGACGATCTCGAGAAATTCCTGTTGCATCTGAAAGTAGAAACACGCCCGATTACAGTGGTGTGTGTACTTTTCCCCTAGGCCATTCCAGTTATAGGTTTCGAGTATCAGAGCAGCGTAAATTTTGATGGTTTCTCAACCATTCCTTAACTTCAAACTCCCATACCTCGCGAACGGATTGACGAACTCGAGAAATTGCTGTTGCATCTGAAAGTAGAAGCTCGCACGAATACAATGGTATGTGTATTTTTCACCTAGGCCTTTGTAGTTATTGGTTTCGGGAATCAGACTTGCGAAAATTTTGATGGTTTCTCAACCATTCCTTAAATTCTAACTCCCATACCTCGCGAACGGATTGACGGACTCGAGAAATTCCTGTTGCATCTGAAAGTAGAAACTCGCCCGATTACAATGGTGTGTGTACTATTCCCCTAGGCCATTCCAGTTATTGGTTTCGAGTATCAGACTTGCGAAAATTTTGATGGTTTCTCAACCATTCCTTAATTTCAAACTCCCATATCTCGCGAACGGATTGACGATCTCGAGAAATTCCTGTTGCATCTGAAAGTAGAAACTCGCCCCATTACAATGGTATGTGTATTTTTCCCCTAGGCCTTTGTAGTTATTGGTTTCGGGAATCAGACTTGCGAAAATTTTGATGGTTCCTCAAACATTCCTTAACTTCAAACTCCCATATCTCGCGAATGGATTGACGAACTCGAGAAATTCCTGTTGCATCTGAAAGTAGAAACTCGCCCGATTACAATGGTGTGTGTACTTTTCCCCTAGGCCATAGTAGTTATTGGTTTCGAGAATCAGACCAACGAAAATTTTGATGGTATCTCAACCATTCCTTAACTTCAAACTCCCATATCTCGCGAACGAATTGACGAACTCGAGAAATTCCTGTTGCATCTGAAAGTAGAAACTCGCCCGAATACAGCGGTAAGTGTACTTTTCCCCTAGGCCATTCCAGTTATTGGTTTCGAGTATCAGACCAGCGAAATTTTTGATGGTTTCTCAACCATTCCTTAACTTCAAACTCACATATCTCGCGAACGGATTGTCGAAATCGGGAAACTCCTGTTGCATCTGAAAGTAGAAACACGCCCGATTACAGTGGTGTGTGTACTTTTCCCCTAGGCCATTCCAGTTATTGGTTTCGAGTATCAGACCAGCGAAATTTTTGATGGTTTCTCAACCATTCCTTAACTTCAAACTCCCATATCTCGCGAACGGATTCACGATCTCGAGAAATTCCTGTTGCATCTGAAAGTAGAAAATCGCACGATTACAACGGCATTGGTATTTTTCCTCTAGGTCTTTGTAGTTATTGATTTCGGGAATCAGACTTGCGAAAATTTTGATGGTTTCTCAACAATTCCTTAACTTCTAACTCCCATATATCGCGAACGGATTGACGAACTCGAGAAATTCTTGTTGCATCTGAAAGTAGAAACTCGCCCGATTACAATGGTGTGTGTACTTTTCCCCTAGGCCATTCCAGTTATTGGTTTCGAGTACCAGACCAGCGAAATTTTTGATGGTTTCTCAACCATTCCTTAACTTCAAACTCCCATATCTCGCGAACGGATTGTCGAACTCGAGAAATTCCTGTTTCATCTGAAAGTAGAAACTCGCCCGATTACAGCGGTGTGATTATATTTGCCCTAGGCCATAGTAGTTATTGGTTTCGAGTATCAGACTTGCGAGAATTTTGATGGTTTCTCAACCATTCCTTAATTTCAAACTCCCATATCTCGCGAGCGGATTGACGAACTCGCGAAATTCCTGTTGCATCTGAAATTAGAAACTCGCCCCATTACAATGGTGTGTGTACTTTTCCCCTAGGCCATTCCAGTTATTCGTTTCCAGTATCGGATATGCGAAATTTTTTATGGTTTCTCAACCATTCCTTAACTTCAAACTCCCATATCTCGCGAACGAATTGACGAACTCGAGAAATTCCTGTTGCATCGGAAAGTGGAAACTCGCCCCATTACAATGGTATGTGTATTTTTCCCCTAGGCCTTTGTAGTTATTGGTTTCGGGAATCAGACTTGCGAAAATTTTGATGGTTCCTCAAACATTCCTTAACTTCAAACTCCCATATCTCGCGAATGGATTGACGAACTCGAGAAATTCCTGTTGCATCTGAAAGTAGAAACTCGCCCGATTACAATGGTGTGTGTACTTTTCCCCTAGGCCATAGTAGTTATTGGTTTCGAGAATCAGACCAACGAAAATTTTGATGGTATCTCAACCATTCCTTAACTTCAAACTCCCATATCTCGCGAACGGATTGACGAACTCGAGAAATTCCTGTTGCATCTGAAAGTAGAAACTCGCCCGAATACAGCGGTAAGTGTACTTTTCCCCTAGGCCATTCCAGTTATTGGTTTCGAGTATCAGACCAGCGAAATTTTTGATGGTTTCTCAACCATTCCTTAACTTCAAACTCACATATCTCGCGAACGGATTGTCGAAATCGGGAAACTCCTGTTGCATCTGAAAGTAGAAACACGCCCGATTACAGTGGTGTGTGTACTTTTCCCCTAGGCCATTCCAGTTATTGGTTTCGAGTACCAGACCAGCGAAATTTTTGATGGTTTCTCAACCATTCCTTAACTTCAAACTCCCATATCTCGCGAACGGATTGTCGAACTCGAGAAATTCCTGTTTCATCTGAAAGTAGAAACTCGCCCGATTACAGCGGTGTGATTATATTTGCCCTAGGCCATAGTAGTTATTGGTTTCGAGTATCAGACTTGCGAGAATTTTGATGGTTTCTCAACCATTCCTTAATTTCAAACTCCCATATCTCGCGAGCGGATTGACGAACTCGCGAAATTCCTGTTGCATCTGAAATTAGAAACTCGCCCCATTACAATGGTGTGTGTACTTTTCCCCTAGGCCATTCCAGTTATTCGTTTCCAGTATCGGATATGCGAAATTTTTTATGGTTTCTCAACCATTCCTTAACTTCAAACTCCCATATCTCGCGAACGGATAGACGAACTCGAGAAATTCCTGTTTCATCTGAAAGTAGAAATTCGCCCGATTACAACGGTATGTGTATTTTTCCCCTAGGCCATTGTAGTTATTGGTTTCGTGTATCAGACATGCGAAAATTTTGATGGTTTCTCAACCATTCCTTAATTTCAAACTCCCATATCTCGCGAACGAATTGACGAACTCGAGAAATTCCTGTTGCATCGGAAAGTGGAAACTCGCCCCATTACAATGGTATGTGTACTTTTCCCCTAGGCCATTCCAGTTATTGGTTTCGAGTATCAGACCAGCGAAAATTTTGATGGTTTCTCAACCATTCCTTAACTTCTAACTCCCATATCTCGCGAACCAATTGACGAACTCGAGAAACTCCTGTTGCATCTGAAAGTAGAAACTCGCCCCATTACAATGGTATGTGTATTTTTCCCCTAGGCCTTTGTAGTTATTGGTTTCGGGAATCAGACTTGCGAAAATTTTGATGGTTCCTCAAACATTCCTTAACTTCAAACTCCCATATCTCGCGAATGGATTGACGAAATCGAGAAATTCCTGTTGCATCTAAAAGTAGAAACTCGCCCGATTACAATGGTGTGTGTACTTTTCCCCTAGGCCATAGTAGTTATTGGTTTCGAGAATCAGACCAGCGAAAATTTTGATGGTATCTCAACCATTCCTTAACTTCAAACTCCCATATCTCGCGAACGGATTGACGAACTCGAGAAATTCCTGTTGCATCTGAAAGTAGAAACTCGCCCGAATACAGCGGTAAGTGTACTTTTCCCCTAGGCCATTCCAGTTATTGGTTTCGAGTATCAGACCAGCGAAATTTTTGATGGTTTCTCAACCATTCCTTAACTTCAAACTCACATATCTCGCGAACGGATTGTCGAACTCGGGAAATTCCTGTTGCATCTGAAAGTAGAAACACGCCCGATTACAGTGGTGTGTGTACTTTTCCCCTAGGCCACTCGAGTTATTGGTTTCGAGTATCAGACCAGCGATAATTTTGATGGTTTCTCAACCATTCCTTATCTTCAAAGTCCCATATCTCGCGAACGGATTGACGAACTCGAGAAATTCCTGTTGCATCTGAAAGTAGAAGCTCGCCCGATTACAGCGGTATGTGTATTTTAGCCCTCGGCCATAGTAGTTATTGGTTTCGAGTATCAGAGTTGCGAAAATTTTGATGGTTTCTCAACCATTCCTTAATTTCAAACTCCCATATCTCGCAAACGGATTGACGATCTCGAGAAATTCCTGTTGCATCTAAAAGTAGAAACTCGCCCGATTACAATGGTGTGTGTACTTTTCCCCTAGGCCATAGTAGTTATTGGTTTCGAGAATCAGACCAGCGAAAATTTTGATGGTATCTCAACCATTCCTTAACTTCAAACTCCCATATCTCGCGAACGGATTGACGAACTCGAGAAATTCCTGTTGCATCTGAAAGTAGAAACTCGCCCGAATACAGCGGTAAGTGTACTTTTCCCCTAGGCCATTCCAGTTATTGGTTTCGAGTATCAGACCAGCGAAATTTTTGATGGTTTCTCAACCATTCCTTAACTTCAAACTCACATATCTCGCGAACGGATTGTCGAACTCGGGAAATTCCTGTTGCATCTGAAAGTAGAAACACGCCCGATTACAGTGGTGTGTGTACTTTTCCCCTAGGCCACTCGAGTTATTGGTTTCGAGTATCAGACCAGCGATAATTTTGATGGTTTCTCAACCATTCCTTATCTTCAAAGTCCCATATCTCGCGAACGGATTGACGAACTCGAGAAATTCCTCTTGCATCTGAAAGTAGAAACTCGCCCGATTACAGCGGTATGTGTATTTTTGCCCTAGGCCATAGTAGTTATTGGTTTCGAGTATCAGGGTTGCGAATATTTTGATGGTTTCTCATCCATTCCTTAATTTCAAACACCCATATCTCGCGAACGGATTGACGATCTCGAGAAATTGCTGTTGCATCTGAAAGTAGAAACTCGCCCGATTACAATGGTGAGTGTACTTTTCCCCTGGGCCATAGTAGTTATTGGTTTCGATTATCAGACTTGCGAAAATTTTGATGGTTTCTCAACCATTCCTCAACTTCAAACTCCCATATCTCGCGAACGGATTGACGATCTCGAGAAATTCCTGTTGCATCTGAAAGTAGAAACACGTCCGATTACAGTGGTGTGTGTACTTTTCCCCTAGGCCATTCCAGTTATTGGTTTCGAGTATCAGACCAGCAAAAATTTTGATGGTTTCTCAACCATTCCTTAACTTCAAACTCCCATATCTCGCGAACGAATTGACGAACACGAGAAATTCTTGTTGCATCGGAAAGTAGAAACTCGCCCGATTACAATGGTGTGTGTACTTTTCCCCTGGGCCATTCCAGTTATTGGTTTCGAGTATCAGACCAGCGAAAATTTTGATGGTTTCTCAACCATTCCTTAACTTCAAACTCCCATATCTCGCGAACGAACTGACGAACTCGAGAAATTCTTGTTGCATCTGAAAGCAGAAACTCGCCCGATTACAGCGGTGTGTGTATTTTTGCCCTAGGCCATAGTAGTTATTGGTTTCGAGTATCAGACTAGCGAGAATTTTGATGGTTTCTCAACCATTCCTTAATTACAAACTCCCATATCTCGCGAACGAATTGACGAGCTCGAGAAATTCCTGTTGCATCGGAAAGTAGAAACTCGCCCCACTACAATGGTGTGTGTACTTTTCCCCTAGGCCATTCCAGTTATTGGTTTCGAGTATCAGACTTGCGAAAACTTTGATGGTTGCTCAAGCGTTCCTTAACTTCAAACTCCCATATCTCGCGAACGGATTTACGAACTCGAGAAATTCCTGTTGCATCTGAAAGTAGAAACTCGCCCGATTACAATGGTGTGTGTACTTTTCCCCTAGGCCATAGTAGTTATTGGTTTCGAGTATCAGACCAACGAAAATTTTGATGGTTTCTCAACCATTCCTTAACTTCAAACTCCCATATCTCGCGAACGGATTGACGAACTCGAGAAATTCCTGTTGCATCTGAAAGTAGAAGCTCGCCCGATTACAGCGGTATGTGTATTTTTGCATTAGGCCATAGTAGTTAATGGTTTCGAGTATCAGAGTTGCGAAAATTTTGATGGTTTCTCAACCATTCCTTAATTTCAAACTCCCATATCTCGCGAACGGATTGACGATCTCGAGAAATTCCTGTTGCATCTGAAAGTAGAAACACGCCCGATTACAGTGGTGTGTGTACTTTTCCCCTAGGCCATTCCAGTTATAGGTTTCGAGTATCAGAGCAGCGTAAATTTTGATGGTTTCTCAACCATTCCTTAACTTCAAACTCCCATACCTCGCGAACGGATTGACGAACTCGAGAAATTGCTGTTGCATCTGAAAGTAGAAGCTCGCACGAATACAACGGTATGTGTACTTTTCCCCTAGGCCATTCCAGTTATTGGTTTCGAGTATCAGACTTGCGAAAATTTTGATGGTTGCTCAAGCGTTCCTTATCTTCAAACTCCCATATCTCGCTAACGGATTTACGAACTCGAGACATTCCTGTTGCATCTGAAAGTAGAAACTCGCCCGATTGCAATGGTGTGTGCACTTTTCCCCTAGCCATAGTAGTTATTGGTTTCGAGTATCAGACCAGCGAAAATTTTGATGGTTTCTCAAACGTTCCTTAATTTCAAACTCCCATATCTCGCGAACGGATTGACGAACTCGAGAAATTCCTATTGCATCTGATAGTAGAAGCTCGCCCGATTACAACGGTATGTGTATTTTTCCCCTAGGCCTTTGTAGTTATTGGTTTCGGGAATCAGACTTGCGAAAATTTTGATGGTTCCTCAAACATTCCTTAACTTCAAACTCCCATATCTCGCGAATGGATTGACGAACTCGGGAAATTCCTGTTGCATCTGAAACTAGAAACTCGCCCGATTACAATGATGTGTGTACTTTTCCCCTAGGCCATAGTAGTTATTGGTTTCCAGTATCAGACCATCGAAAATTTTGATGGTTTCTCAACCATTCCCTAACTTCAAACTCCCATATCTCGCGAACGGATTGACGAACTCGAGAAATTCCTGTTGCATCTGAAAGTAGAAACTCGGCCGAATACAGCGGTAAGTGTACTTTTCCCCTAGGCCATAGTAGTTATTGGTTTCGATTATCAGACTTGCGAAAATTTTGATGGTTTCTCAACCATTCCTTGACTTCGAACTCCCATATCTCGCGAACGGATTGACGAACTCGAGAAATTCCTGTTGCATCTGAAAGTAGAAGCTCGCCCGATTACAATGGTGTGTGTACTTTTCCCCTGGGCCATTCCAGTTATTGGTTTCGAGTATCAGACCAGCGAAAATTTCGATGGTTTCTCAACCATTCCTTAACTTCAAACTCCCATACCTCGAGAACGGATTGACGGACTCGAGAAATTCCTGTTGCATCTGAAAGTAGAAACTCGCCCGATTACAATGGTGTGTGTACTTTTCTCCTAGGCCATTCCAGTTATTGGTTTCGAGTATCAGACTTGCGAAAATTTTGATGGTTTCTCAACCATTCCTTAATTTCAAACTCCCATATCTCGCGAACGGATTGACAATCTCGAGAAATTCCTATTGCATCTGAAAGTAGAAACTCGCCCGATTACAATGGTGTGTGTACTTTTCCCCTAGGCCATTCCAGTTATTGGTTTCGAGTATCAGACTTGCGAAAATTTTGATGGTTGCTCAAGCGTTCCTTAACTTCAAACTCCCATATCTCGCGAACGGATTGACGATCTCGAGAAATTCCTGTTGCATCTGAAAGTAGAAACTCGCCCGATTACAATGGTGTGTGTACTTTTCCCCTAGGCCATTCCAGTTATTGGTTTCGAGTATCAGACTTGCGAAAATTTTGATGGTTGCTCAAGCGTTCCTTAACTTCAAACTCCCATATCTCGCGAACGGATTGACGAACTCGAGAAATTGCTGTTGCATCTGAAAGTAGAAACACGCCCGATTACAGTGGTGTGTGTACTTTTCCCCTAGGCCATTCCAGTTATAGGTTTCGAGTATCAGACCAGCGAAAATTTTGATGGTTTCTCAACCATTCCTTAACTTCAAACTCCCATATCTCGCGAACGGATTGACGAACTCGAGAAATTGCTGTTGCATCTGAAAGCAGAAGCTCGCACGAATACAAAGGTGTGTGTATTTTTCACCTAGGCCTTTGTAGTTATTGGTTTCGAGTATCAGACTTGCGAGAATTTTGATGGTTTCCCAAGCATTCCTTAATTTCAAACTCCCATATCTCGCGAACGGATTGACGAACTCGCGAAATTCCTGTTGCATCTGAAAGTAGAAACTCGCCCCATTACAATGGTGTGTGGACTTTTCCCCTAGGCCATTCCAGTTATTTGTTTCCAGTATCAGACGTGCGAAATTTTTTATGGTTTCTCAACCATTCCTTAACTTCAAACTCCCATATCTCGCGAACGGATAGACGAACTCGAGAAATTCCTGTTTCTTCTGAAAGTAGAAACACGCCCGACTACAGTGGTGTGTGTACTTTTCCCCTAGGCCATTCCAGTTATTGGTTTCGAGTATCAGACCAGCGAAAATTTTGATGGTTTCTCAACCATTCCTTAATTTCAAACTCCCATATCTCGCGAACGAATTGACGAACACGAGAAATTCTTGTTGCATCTGAAAGACGAAACTCGCCCGATTACAGCGGTGTGTGTATTTTTGCCCTAGGCCATAATAGTTATTGGTTTCAAGTATCAGACTTGCGAAAATTTTGATGGTTTCTCAAACGTTCCTTAACTTCAAACTCCCATATCTCGCGAACGGATTGACGAACTCGAGAAATTCCTATTGCATCTGAAAGTAGAAACTCGCAAGATTACAACGGTATGTGTATTTTTCCCCTAGGCCTTTGTAGTTATTGGTTTCGGGAATCAGACTTGCGAAAATTTTGATGGTTCCTCAAACATTCCTTAACTTCAAACTCCCACATCTCGCGAATGGATTGACGAACTCGAGAAATTCCTGTTGCATCTGAAAGTAGAAACTCGCCCGATTACAATGGTGTGTGTACTTTTCCCCTAGGCCATAGTAGTTATTGGTTTCCAGTATGAGACCAGCGAAAATTTTGATGGTTTCTCAACCATTCCCTAACTTCAAACTCCCATATCTCGCGAACGGATTGACGAACTCGAGAAATTCCTGTTGCATCTGAAAGTAGAAACTCGGCCGAATACAGCGGTAAGTGTACTTTTCCCCTAGGCCATAGTAGTTATTGGTTTCGATTATCAGACTTGCGAAAATTTTGATGGTTTCTCAACCATTCCTTAAATTCGAACTCCCATATCTCGCGAACGGATTCACGAACTCGAGAAACTCCTGTTGCATCTGATAGTAGAAACTCGCACGATTACAACGGCATGTGTGTTTTTCCCCTAGGCCTTTGTAGTTATTGGTTTCGGGAGTCGGACTTGCGAAAATTTTGATGGTTTCCCAACCATTCCTTAATTTCAAACTCCCATATCTCGGGAACGGATTGACGATCTCGAGAAATTCCTGTTGCATCTGAAAGTAGAAACACGCCCGATTACAATGGTGTGTGTACTTTTCCCCTAGGCCATTCCAGTTATTGGTTTCGAGTATCACACCAGCGAAAATTTTGATGGTTTCTCAACCATTCCTTAACTTCAAACTCCCATATCTCGCGAACGAACTGTCGAACCCGAGAAATTCTTGTTGCATCTGAAAGCAGAAACTCGCCCGATTACAGCGGTGTGTGTATTTTTGTCCTAGGCCATTCCAGTTATTGGTTTCGAGTATCAGACTTGCGAAAACTTTGATGGTTGCTCAAGCGTTCCTTAACTTCAAACTCCCATATCTCGCGAACGGATTTACGAACTCGAGAAATTCCTGTTGCATCTGAAAGTAGAAACTCGCCCGATTACAATGGTGTGTGTACTTTTCCCCTAGGCCATAGTAGTTATTGGTTTCGAGTATCAGACTAACGAAAATTTTGATGGTTTCTCAACCATTCCTTAACTTCAAACTCCCATATCTCGCGAACGGACTGACGAACTCGAGAAATTCCTGTTGCATCTGAAAGTAGAAGCTCGCCCGATTACAGCGGTGTGTGTACATTTCCCCTAGGCCATTCCAGTTATTGGTTTCGTGTATCAGACCAGCGAAAATTTTGATGGTTTCTCAACCATTCCTTAACTTCATACTCCCATATCTCGCGAACGGATTCACGAACTCGAGAAATTCCTGTTGCATCCGAAAGTAGAAACTCGCACGATTACAACTGCATGTGTATTTCTCCCCTAGGCCTTTGTAGTTATTGGTTTCGAGTATCAGAATTGCGAAATTTTTGATGGTTTCTCAACCATTCCTTAACTTCAAAGTCCCATATCTCGCGAACGGTTTGACGAACTCGAGAAATTCCTGTCTCATCTGAAAGTAGAAACTCGCCCGAATACAGCGGTAAGTGTACTTTTCCCCTAGGCCATTCCAGTTATTGGTTTCGAGTATCAGACCAGCGAAATTTTTGATGGTTTCTCAACCATTCCTTAACTTCAAAGTCCCATATCTCGCGAACGGATTGACGAACTCGAGAAATTCCTGTTGCATCTGAAAGTAGAAGCTCGCCCGAATACAGTGGTATGGGTATTTTATCCCTAGGCTATAGTAGTTATTGGTTTCGAGTATCAGAGTTGCGAAAATTTTGATGGTTTCTCAACCGTTCCTTAATTTCAAACTCCCATATCTCAGGAACGGATTGACGATCTCGAGAAATTCCTGTTGCATCTGAAAGTAGAAACACGCCCGTTTACAGTGGTGTGTGTACTTTTCCCCTAGGCCATTACAGTTATTGGTTTCGAGTATCAGACCAGCGAAAATTTTGATCGCTTCTCAACCATTCCTTAATATCAAACTCCCATATCTCGTGAACGGATTGACGATCTCGAGAAATTCCTGTTGCATCTGAAAGTAGAAACTCGCCCGATTACAGTGGTGTGTGTACCTTTCCCCTAGGCCATTCCAGTTATAGGTTTCGAGTATCAGACCAGCGAAAATTTTGATGGTTTCTCAACCATTCCTTAACTTCAAACTCCCATATCTCGCGAACGGATTGACGAACTCGAGAAATTGCTGTTGCATCTGAAAGTAGAAGCTCGCACGAATACAACGGTATGTGTATTTCTCACCTAGGCCTTTGTAGTTATTGGTTTCGGGAATCAGACTTGCGAAAATTTTGATGGTTTCTCAACCATTCCTTAAATTCTAACTCCCATATCTCGCGAACGGATTGACGGACTCGAGAAATTCCTGTTGCATCTGAAACTAGAAACTCGCACGACTACAACGGCATGTGTATTTTTCCCCTAGGCCTTTGTAGTTCTTTGTTTCGGGAATCAGACTTGCGAAAATTTTGATGGTTTCTCAACCATTCCTTAATTTCAAACTCCCATATCTCGCGAACGGATTGCCGAACTCGAGAAATTCCTGTTGCATCTGAAAGTAGAAGCTCGCCCGATTACAGCGGTATGTGTATTTTTGCCCTAGGCCATAGTAGTTAATGGTTTCGAGTATCAGAGTTGCGAAAATTTTTATGGTTTCTCAACCATTCCTTAATTTCAAACTCCCATATCTCGCGAACGGATTGACGATCTCGAGAAATTCCTGTTGCATCTGAAAGTAGAAACACGCCCGATTACAGTGGTGTGTGTACTTTTCCCCTAGGCCATTCCAGTTATAGGTTTCGAGTATCAGACCAGCGAAAATTTTGATGGTTTCTCAACCATTCCTTAACTTCAAACTCCCATATCTCGCGAATGGATTCACGAACTCGAGAAATTCCTGTTGCATCTGAAAGCAGAAACTCGCCCGATTACAGCGGTGTGTGTATTTTTGCCCTAGGCCATAGTAGTTATTGGTTTCGAGTATCAGACTTGCGAGAATTTTGATGGTTTCCCAAGCATTCCTTAATTTCAAACTCCCATATCTCGCGAACGGATTGACGAACTCGCGAAATTCCTGTTGCATCTGAAAGTAGAAACTCGCCCCATTACAATGGTGTGTGGACTTTTCCCCTAGGCCATTCCAGTTATTCGTTTCCAGTATCAGACGTGCGAAATTTTTTATGGTTTCTCAACCATTCCTTAACTTCAAACTCCCATATCTCGCGAACGGATAGACGAACTCGAGAAATTCCTGTTTCTTCTGAAAGTAGAAACACGCCCGATTACAGTGGTGTGTGTACTTTTCCCCTAGGCCATTCCAGTTATTGGTTTCGAGTATGAGACCAGCGAAAATTTTGATGGTTTCTCAACCATTCCTTAATTTCAAACTCCCATATCTCGCGAACGAATTGACGAACACGAGAAATTCTTGTTGCATCTGAAAGAAGAAACTCGCCCGATTACAGCGGTGTGTGTATTTTTGTCCTACGCCATAGAAGTTATTGGTTTCGAGTATCAGACTAGCGAGAATTTTGATGGTTTCTCAACCATTCCTTAATTTCAAACTCCCATATCTCGCGAACGAATTGACGAGCTCGAGAAATTCCTGTTGCATCGGAAAGTAGAAACTCGCCCCATTACAATGGTGTGTGTACTTTTCCCCTAGGCCATTCCAGTTATTGGTTTCGAGTATCAGACTTGCGAAAACTTTGATGGTTGCTCAAGCGTTCCTTAACTTCAAACTCCCATATCTCGCGAACGGATTTACGAACTCGAGAAATTCCTGTTGCATCTGAAAGTAGAAACTCGCCCGATTACAATGGTGTGTGTACTTTTCCCCTAGGCCATAGTAGTTATTGGTTTCGAGTATCAGACTAACGAAAATTTTGATGGTTTCTCAACCATTCCTTAACTTCAAACTCCCATATCTCGCGAACGGACTGACGAACTCGAGAAATTCCTGTTGCATCTGAAAGTAGAAGCTCGCCCGATTACAGCGGTGTGTGTACATTTCCCCTAGGCCATTCCAGTTATTGGTTTCGTGTATCAGACCAGCGAAAATTTTGATGGTTTCTCAACCATTCCTTAACTTCATACTCCCATATCTCGCGAACGGATTCACGAACTCGAGAAATTCCTGTTGCATCCGAAAGTAGAAACTCGCACGATTACAACTGCATGTGTATTTCTCCCCTAGGCCTTTGTAGTTATTGGTTTCGAGTATCAGAATTGCGAAATTTTTGATGGTTTCTCAACCATTCCTTAACTTCAAAGTCCCATATCTCGCGAACGGTTTGACGAACTCGAGAAATTCCTGTCTCATCTGAAAGTAGAAACTCGCCCGAATACAGCGGTAAGTGTACCTTTCCCCTAGGCCATTCCAGTTATAGGTTTCGAGTATCAGACCAGCGAAAATTTTGATGGTTTCTCAACCATTCCTTAACTTCAAAGTCCCATATCTCGCGAACGGATTGACGAACTCGAGAAATTGCTGTTGCATCTGAAAGTAGAAGCTCGCACGAATACAACGGTATGTGTATTTCTCACCTAGGCCTTTGTAGTTATTGGTTTCGGGAATCAGACTTGCGAAAATTTTGATGGTTTCTCAACCATTCCTTAAATTCTAACTCCCATATCTCGCGAACGGATTGACGGACTCGAGAAATTCCTGTTGCATCTGAAACTAGCAACTCGCACGACTACAACGGCATGTGTATTTTTCCCCTAGGCCTTTGTAGTTCTTTGTTTCGGGAATCAGACTTGCGAAAATTTTGATGGTTTCTCAACCATTCCTTAACTTCATACTCCCATATCTCGCGAACGGATTCACGAACTCGAGAAATTCCTGTTGCATCCGAAAGTAGAAACTCGCACGATTACAACTGCATGTGTATTTCTCCCCTAGGCCTTTGTAGTTATTGGTTTCGAGTATCAGAATTGCGAAATTTTTGATGGTTTCTCAACCATTCCTTAACTTCAAAGTCCCATATCTCGCGAACGGTTTGACGAACTCGAGAAATTCCTGTCTCATCTGAAAGTAGAAACTCGCCCGAATACAGCGGTAAGTGTACTTTTCCCCTAGGCCATTCCAGTTATTGGTTTCGAGTATCAGACCAGCGAAATTTTTGATGGTTTCTCAACCATTCCTTAACTTCAAAGTCCCATATCTCGCGAACGGATTGACGAACTCGAGAAATTCCTGTTGCATCTGAAAGTAGAAGCTCGCCCGAATACAGTGGTATGGGTATTTTATCCCTAGGCTATAGTAGTTATTGGTTTCGAGTATCAGAGTTGCGAAAATTTTGATGGTTTCTCAACCGTTCCTTAATTTCAAACTCCCATATCTCAGGAACGGATTGACGATCTCGAGAAATTCCTGTTGCATCTGAAAGTAGAAACACGCCCGTTTACAGTGGTGTGTGTACTTTTCCCCTAGGCCATTACAGTTATTGGTTTCGAGTATCAGACCAGCGAAAATTTTGATCGTTTCTCAACCATTCCTTAATATCAAACTCCCATATCTCGTGAACGGATTGACGATCTCGAGAAATTCCTGTTGCATCTGAAAGTAGAAACTCGCCCGATTACAGTGGTGTGTGTACCTTTCCCCTAGGCCATTCCAGTTATAGGTTTCGAGTATCAGACCAGCGAAAATTTTGATGGTTTCTCAACCATTCCTTAACTTCAAACTCCCATATCTCGCGAACGGATTGACGAACTCGAGAAATTGCTGTTGCATCTGAAAGTAGAAGCTCGCACGAATACAACGGTATGTGTATTTCTCACCTAGGCCTTTGTAGTTATTGGTTTCGGGAATCAGACTTGCGAAAATTTTGATGGTTTCTCAACCATTCCTTAAATTCTAACTCCCATATCTCGCGAACGGATTGACGGACTCGAGAAATTCCTGTTGCATCTGAAACTAGAAACTCGCACGACTACAACGGCATGTGTATTTTTCCCCTAGGCCTTTGTAGTTCTTTGTTTCGGGAATCAGACTTGCGAAAATTTTGATGGTTTCTCAACCATTCCTTAATTTCAAACTCCCATATCTCGCGAACGGATTGCCGAACTCGAGAAATTCCTGTTGCATCTGAAAGTAGAAGCTCGCCCGATTACAGCGGTATGTGTATTTTTGCCCTAGGCCATAGTAGTTAATGGTTTCGAGTATCAGAGTTGCGAAAATTTTTATGGTTTCTCAACCATTCCTTAATTTCAAACTCCCATATCTCGCGAACGGATTGACGATCTCGAGAAATTCCTGTTGCATCTGAAAGTAGAAACACGCCCGATTACAGTGGTGTGTGTACTTTTCCCCTAGGCCATTCCAGTTATAGGTTTCGAGTATCAGACCAGCGAAAATTTTGATGGTTTCTCAACCATTCCTTAACTTCAAACTCCCATATCTCGCGAATGGATTCACGAACTCGAGAAATTCCTGTTGCATCTGAAAGCAGAAACTCGCCCGATTACAGCGGTGTGTGTATTTTTGCCCTAGGCCATAGTAGTTATTGGTTTCGAGTATCAGACTTGCGAGAATTTTGATGGTTTCCTAAGCATTCCTTAATTTCAAACTCCCATATCTCGCGAACGGATTGACGAACTCGCGAAATTCCTGTTGCATCTGAAAGTAGAAACTCGCCCCATTACAATGGTGTGTGGACTTTTCCCCTAGGCCATTCCAGTTATTCGTTTCCAGTATCAGACGTGCGAAATTTTTTATGGTTTCTCAACCATTCCTTAACTTCAAACTCCCATATCTCGCGAACGGATAGACGAACTCGAGAAATTCCTCTTTCTTCTGAAAGTAGAAACACGCCCGATTACAGTGGTGTGTGTACTTTTCCCCTAGGCCATTCCAGTTATTGGTTTCGAGTATCAGACCAGCGAAAATTTTGATGGCTTCTCAACCATTCCTTAATTTCAAACTCCCATATCTCGCGAACGAATTGACGAACACGAGAAATTCTTGTTGCATCTGAAAGAAGAAACTCGCCCGATTACAGCGGTGTGTGTATTTTTGCCCTAGGCCATAATAGTTATTGGTTTCAAGTATCAGACTTGCGAAAATTTTGATGGTTTCTCAAACGTTCCTTAACTTCAAACACCCATATCTCGCGAACGGATTGACGAACTCGAGAAATTCCTATTGCATCTGAAAGTAGAAACTCGCCAGATTACAACGGTATGTGTATTTTTCCCCTAGGCCTTTGTAGTTATTGGTTTCGGGAATCAGACTTGCGAAAATTTTGATGGTTCCTCAAACATTCCTTAACTTCAAACTCCCACATCTCGCGAATGGATTGACGAACTCGAGAAATTCCTGTTGCATCTGAAAGTAGAAACCCGCCCGATTACAATGGTGTGTGTACTTTTCCCCTAGGCCATAGTAGTTATTGGTTTCCAGTATGAGACCAGCGAAAATTTTGATGGTTTCTCAACCATTCCCTAACTTCAAACTCCCATATCTCGCGAACGGATTGACGAACTCGAGAAATTCCTGTTGCATCTGAAAGTAGAAACTCGGCCGAATACAGCGGTAAGTGTACTTTTCCCCTAGGCCATAGTAGTTATTGGTTTCGATTATCAGACTTGCGAAAATTTTGATGGTTTCTCAACCATTCCTTAACTTCGAACTCCCATATCTCGCGAACGGATTCACGAACTCGAGAAACTCCTGTTGCATCTGAAACTAGAAACTCGCACGACTACAACGGCATGTGTATTTTTCCCCTAGGCCTTTGTAGTTCTTTGTTTCGGGAATCAGACTTGCGAAAATTTTGATGGTTTCTCAACCATTCCTTAATTTCAAACTCCCATATCTCGCGAACGGATTGCCGAACTCGAGAAATTCCTGTTGCATCTGAAAGTAGAAGCTCGCCCGATTACAGCGGTATGTGTATTTTTGCCCTAGGCCATAGTAGTTAATGGTTTCGAGTATCAGAGTTGCGAAAATTTTTATGGTTTCTCAACCATTCCTTAATTTCAAACTCCCATATCTCGCGAACGGATTGACGATCTCGAGAAATTCCTGTTGCATCTGAAAGTAGAAACACGCCCGATTACAGTGGTGTGTGTACTTTTCCCCTAGGCCATTCCAGTTATAGGTTTCGAGTATCAGACCAGCGAAAATTTTGATGGTTTCTCAACCATTCCTTAACTTCAAACTCCCATATCTCGCGAATGGATTCACGAACTCGAGAAATTCCTGTTGCATCTGAAAGCAGAAACTCGCCCGATTACAGCGGTGTGTGTATTTTTGCCCTAGGCCATAGTAGTTATTGGTTTCGAGTATCAGACTTGCGAGAATTTTGATGGTTTCCTAAGCATTCCTTAATTTCAAACTCCCATATCTCGCGAACGGATTGACGAACTCGCGAAATTCCTGTTGCATCTGAAAGTAGAAACTCGCCCCATTACAATGGTGTGTGGACTTTTCCCCTAGGCCATTCCAGTTATTCGTTTCCAGTATCAGACGTGCGAAATTTTTTATGGTTTCTCAACCATTCCTTAACTTCAAACTCCCATATCTCGCGAACGGATAGACGAACTCGAGAAATTCCTCTTTCTTCTGAAAGTAGAAACACGCCCGATTACAGTGGTGTGTGTACTTTTCCCCTAGGCCATTCCAGTTATTGGTTTCGAGTATCAGACCAGCGAAAATTTTGATGGCTTCTCAACCATTCCTTAATTTCAAACTCCCATATCTCGCGAACGAATTGACGAACACGAGAAATTCTTGTTGCATCTGAAAGAAGAAACTCGCCCGATTACAGCGGTGTGTGTATTTTTGCCCTAGGCCATAATAGTTATTGGTTTCAAGTATCAGACTTGCGAAAATTTTGATGGTTTCTCAAACGTTCCTTAACTTCAAACACCCATATCTCGCGAACGGATTGACGAACTCGAGAAATTCCTATTGCATCTGAAAGTAGAAACTCGCCAGATTACAACGGTATGTGTATTTTTCCCCTAGGCCTTTGTAGTTATTGGTTTCGGGAATCAGACTTGCGAAAATTTTGATGGTTCCTCAAACATTCCTTAACTTCAAACTCCCACATCTCGCGAATGGATTGACGAACTCGAGAAATTCCTGTTGCATCTGAAAGTAGAAACTCGCCCGATTACAATGGTGTGTGTACTTTTCCCCTAGGCCATAGTAGTTATTGGTTTCCAGTATGAGACCAGCGAAAATTTTGATGGTTTCTCAACCATTCCCTAACTTCAAACTCCCATATCTCGCGAACGGATTGACGAACTCGAGAAATTCCTGTTGCATCTGAAAGTAGAAACTCGGCCGAATACAGCGGTAAGTGTACTTTTCCCCTAGGCCATAGTAGTTATTGGTTTCGATTATCAGACTTGCGAAAATTTTGATGGTTTCTCAACCATTCCTTAACTTCGAACTCCCATATCTCGCGAACGGATTCACGAACTCGAGAAACTCCTGTTGCATCTGATAGTAGAAACTCGCACGATTACAACGGCATGTGTGTTTTTCCCCTAGGCCTTTGTAGTTATTGGTTTCGGGAGTCGGACTTGCGAAAATTTTGATGGTTTCCCAACCATTCCTTAATTTCAAACTCCCATATCTCGGGAACGGATTGACGATCTCGAGAAATTCCTGTTGCATCTGAAAGTAGAAACACGCCCGATTACAATGGTGTGTGTACTTTTCCCCTAGGCCATTCCAGTTATTGGTTTCGAGTATCACACCAGCGAAAATTTTGATGGTTTCTCAACCATTCCTTAACTTCAAACTCCCATATCTCGCGAACGAACTGTCGAACCCGAGAAATTCTTGTTGCATCTGAAAGCAGAAACTCGCCCGATTACAGCGGTGTGTGTATTTTTGCCCTAGGCCATAGAAGTTATTGGTTTCGAGTATCAGACTAGCGAGAATTTTGATGGTTTCTCAACCATTCCTTAATTTCAAACTCCCATATCTCGCGAACGAATTGACGAGCTCGAGAAATTCCTGTTGCATCGGAAAGTAGAAACTCGCCCCATTACAATGGTGTGTGTACTTTTCCCTAGGCCATTCCAGTTATTGGTTTCGAGTATCAGACTTGCGAAAACTTTGATGGTTGCTCAAGCGTTCCTTAACTTCAAACTCCCATATCTCGCGAACGGATTTACGAACTCGAGAAATTCCTGTTGCATCTGAAAGTAGAAACTCGCCCCATTACAATGGTGTGTGTACTTTTCCCTAGGCCATTCCAGTTATTGGTTTCGAGTATCAGACTTGCGAAAACTTTGATGGTTGCTCAAGCGTTCCTTAACTTCAAACTCCCATATCTCGCGAACGGATTTACGAACTCGAGAAATTCCTGTTGCATCTGAAAGTAGAAACTCGCCCGATTACAATGGTGTGTGTACTTTTCCCCTAGGCCATAGTAGTTATTGGTTTCGAGTATCAGACTAACGAAAATTTTGATGGTTTCTCAACCATTCCTTAACTTCAAACTCCCATATCTCGCGAACGGACTGACGAACTCGAGAAATTCCTGTTGCATCTGAAAGTAGAAACACGCCCGATTACAGTGGTGTGTGTACATTTCCCCTAGGCCATTCCAGTTATTGGTTTCGTGTATCAGACCAGCGAATATTTTGATGGTTTCTCAACCATTCCTTAACTTCATACTCCCATATCTCGCGAACTGATTCACGAACTCGAGAAATTCCTGTTGCATCCGAAAGTAGAAACTCGCACGATTACAACTGCATGTGTATTTCTCCCCTAGGCCTTTGTAGTTATTGGTTTCGAGTATCAGAATTGCGAAAATTTTGATGGTTGCTCAAGCGTTCCTTAACTTCAAACTCCCATATCTCGCGAACGGTTTGACGAACTCGAGAAATTCCTGTCTCATCTGAAAGTAGAAACTCGCCCGAATACAGCGGTAAGTGTACTTTTCCCCTAGGCCATTCCAGTTATTGGTTTCGAGTATCAGACCAGCGAAATTTTTGATGGTTTCTCACCATCCTTAACTTCAAAGTCCCATATCTCGCGAACGGATTGACGAACTCGAGAAATTCCTGTTGCATCTGAAAGTAGAAGCTCGCCCGAATACAGTGGTATGGGTATTTTATCCTAGGCTATAGTAGTTATTGGTTTCGAGTATCAGAGTTGCGAAAATTTTGATGGTTTCTCAACCGTTCCTTAATTTCAAACTCCCATATCTCAGGAACGGATTGACGATCTCGAGAAATTCCTGTTGCATCTGAAAGTAGAAACACGCCCGTTTACAGTGGTGTGTGTACTTTTCCCCTAGGCCATTACAGTTATTGGTTTCGAGTATCAGACCAGCGAAAATTTTGATCGTTTCTCAACCATTCCTTAATATCAAACTCCCATATCTCGTGAACGGATTGACGATCTCGAGAAATTCCTGTTGCATCTGAAAGTAGAAACTCGCCCGATTACAGTGGTGTGTGTACCTTTCCCCTAGGCCATTCCAGTTATAGGTTTCGAGTATCAGACCAGCGAAAATTTTGATGGTTTCTCAACCATTCCTTAACTTCAAACTCCCATATCTCGCGAACGGATTGACGAACTCGAGAAATTGCTGTTGCATCTGAAAGTAGAAGCTCGCACGAATACAACGGTATGTGTATTTCTCACCTAGGCCTTTGTAGTTATTGGTTTCGGGAATCAGACTTGCGAAAATTTTGATGGTTTCTCAACCATTCCTTAAATTCTAACTCCCATATCTCGCGAACGGATTGACGGACTCGAGAAATTCCTGTTGCATCTGAAAGTAGAAGCTCGCCCGATTACAGCGGTATGTGTATTTTTGCCCTAGGCCATAGTAGTTAATGGTTTCGAGTATCAGAGTTGCGAAAATTTTGATGGTTTCTCAACCATTCCTTAATTTCAAACTCCCATATCTCGCGAATGGATTCACGAACTCGAGAAATTCCTGTTGCATCTGAAAGCAGAAACTCGCCCGATTACAGCGGTGTGTGTATTTTTGCCCTAGGCCATAGTAGTTATTGGTTTCGAGTATCAGACTTGCGAGAATTTTGATGGTTTCTCAACCATTCCTTAATTTCAAACTCCCATACCTCGCGAACGGATTGACGAACTCGAGAAATTCCTGTTGCATCTGAAAGTAGAAACTAGCCCGATTACAAAGATATGTGCATTTTTCCCCTAGGCCATTGTAGTCATAGGTTTCGCGTATCAGACTTGCGAAAATTTTGATGCTCTCTCAACCATTCCTTAACTTCAAACTCCCATTTCTCGCGAACGGATTGACGAACTCGAGAAATTCCTGTTGCATCTGAAAGTAGAAACTCGCCCGATTACAATGGTATGTGTACTTTTCCCCTAGGCCATTCCAGTTATTGGTTTCGAGTATCAGACCAGCGAAAATTTTGATGGTTTCTCAACCATTCCTTAACTTCAAACTCCCATATCCCGCGGACGGATTGACGAACTCGAGAAATTCCTGTTGCATGTGAAAGTAGAAAGTCGCCCGATTACAACGGTATGTGTATTTTTCACCTAGGCCTTCGTAGTTATTGGTTTCGAGTTATCAGACTTGCGAAAATTTTAATGGTTTCTCAACCATTCCTTAACTTCAAACTCCCATATCTCGCGAACGGATTGACGAACTCGAGAAATTCCTGTTGCATCTGAAAGTAGAAACTCGCCCGATTACAACGGTGTGTGTACTTTCCACCTAGGCCATTCCAGTTGTTGGTTTCGAGTATCAGACTTGCGAAAATTTTGATGGTTTCTCAACCATTCCTTAACATAAAACTCCCACATCTCGCGAACGGATTGACGAACTCGAGAAATTCCTGTTGCATCTGAAAGTAGAAACTCGCCCGATTACAATGGTATGTGTACTTTTCCCCTAGGCCATTCCAGTTATTGGTTTCGAGTATCAGACTTGCGAAAGTTTTGATGGTTTCTCAACCATTCCTTATTTTCAAACTCCCATATCTCGCGAACGGATTGACGAACTCGAGAAATTCCTGTTGCATGTGAAAGTAGAATGTCGCCCGATTACAACGGTATGTGTATTTCTCCCCTAGGCCTTTGTAGTTATTGGTTTCGAGTATTAGACTTGCGAAAATTTTGATGGTTTCTCAACCATTCCTTATATTCACACTTCCATATCTCGCGAACTGATTGACGAACACGAGAATTTCATATTGCATCTGATAGCAGAAACTCGCCCGATTACAACGATGTGTGTACTTTTCCCCTAGGCCATTCCAGTTGTTGGTTTCGAGTATTAGACTTGCGAAAATTTTGATGGTTTCTCAACCATTCCTTATATTCACACTTCCATATCTCGCGAACTGATTGACGAACACGAGAATTTCCTATTGCATTTGAAAGCAGAAACTCGCCCGATTACAACGGTGTGTGTACTTTTCCCCTAGGCCATTCCAGTTGCTGGTTTCGAGTATCAGACCCGCGAAAATTTTGATGGATTCTCAAGCATTCCTTAACTTCACACTTCCATATCTCGCGAACGGATTGACGAACTCGAGAATTTCCTATTGCATCTGAAAGCAGAGACTCGCCCGATTACAACGGTATGTGTATTTTTGCCCTAGGCCATAGTAGTTATTGGATTCGAGTATCAGACTTGCGAAAATTTTGATGATTTCTCAACCATTCCTTAACATAAAACTCCCACTTCTCGCGAACGGATTGACGAACTCGAGAAATTCCTGTTGCATCTGAAAGTAGAAACTCGCCCGATTACAATGGTATGTGTACTTTTCCCCTAGGCCATTGTAGTTATTGGTTTCGGTTACAGAATTGCGAAAATTTTGATGGTTTCTCAACCATTCCTTAACTTCAAACACCCATTTCTCGCGAACGGATTGACGAACTCGAGAAGTTCCTGTTGCATCTGAAAGTAGAAACTCGCCTGATTACAATGGTATGTGTACTTTTCCCCTAGGCCATTCCAGTTATTGTTTTCGAGTATCAGACCAGCGAAAATTTTGATGGTTCCTCAACCATTCCTTAACTTCAAACTCCCATATCCCGCGAACGGATTGACGAACTCGAGAAATTCCTGTTGCATGTGAAAGCAGAAACTCGCCCGATTACAAAGATATGTGTACTTTTCCCCTAGGCCATTCCAGTTGTTGGTTTCGGGTATCAGAATTGCGAAAATTTTGATGGTTTCTCAACGATTCCTTAACTTCAAACACCCATTTCCCGCGAACGGTTTGACGAACTCGAGAAATTCCTGTTGCATCTGAAAGTAGAAAGTCGCCCGATTACAATGGTATTTGTACTTTTCCCCTAGGCCATTCCAGTTATTGGTTTCGAGTATCAGACCAGCGAAAATTTTGATGGTTTCTCAACCATTCCTTAACTTCAAACTCCCATATCTCGCGAACGGATTGACGAACTCGCGAAATTCCTATTGCATCTGAAAGCAGAAACTCGCCCGATTACAACGGTATGTATATTTTTGCCCTAGGCCATAGTAGTTATTGGATTCGAGTATCAGACTTGCGAAAATTTTGATGATTTCTCAACCATTCCTTAACTTCAAACTGTCAAATCTCGCGAACGCATTGACGAACTCGAGAAATTCCTGTTGCATGTGAAAGTCGAATCTCGCCCGATTATAACGGTATGTGTATTTTTCTCCTGGGCCTTTGTAGTTATTGGTTTCGAGTATCAGACTTGCGAAAATTTTAATGGTTTCTCAACCATTCCTTAACTTCAAACTCCCATATCTCGCGAACGGATTGACGAACTCGAGAAATTCCTGTTGCATCTGAAAGTAGAAACTCGCCCGATTACAAAGATATGTGTATTTTTCCCCTAGGCCATTGTAGTTATTGGTTTCGGGTATCAGACTTGCGAAAATTTTGATGGTTTCTCAACGATTCCTTAACTTCAAACTCCCATTTCTCGCGAACGGATTGACGAACTCGAGAAATTCCTGTTGCATCTGAAAGTAGAAACTCGCCCGATTACAATGGTATGTGTACTTTTCCCCTAGGCCATTCCAGTTATTGGTTTCGAGTATCAGACCAGCGAAAATTTTGATGGTTTCTCAACCATTCCTTAACTTCAAACTCCCATATCTCGCGAACGGATTGACGAACTCGAGAAATTGCTGTTGCATCTGAAAGTAGAAGCTCGCACGAATACAACGGTATGTGTATTTCTCACCTAGGCCTTTGTAGTTATTGGTTTCGGGAATCAGACTTGCGAAAATTTTGATGGTTTCTCAACCATTCCTTAAATTCTAACTCCCATATCTCGCGAACGGATTGACGGACTCGAGAAATTCCTGTTGCATCTGAAAGTAGAAGCTCGCCCGATTACAGCGGTATGTGTATTTTTGCCCTAGGCCATAGTAGTTAATGGTTTCGAGTATCAGAGTTGCGAAAATTTTGATGGTTTCTCAACCATTCCTTAATTTCAAACTCCCATATCTCGCGAATGGATTCACGAACTCGAGAAATTCCTGTTGCATCTGAAAGCAGAAACTCGCCCGATTACAGCGGTGTGTGTATTTTTGCCCTAGGCCATAGTAGTTATTGGTTTCGAGTATCAGACTTGCGAGAATTTTGATGGTTTCTCAACCATTCCTTAATTTCAAACTCCCATACCTCGCGAACGGATTGACGAACTCGAGAAATTCCTGTTGCATCTGAAAGTAGAAACTAGCCCGATTACAAAGATATGTGCATTTTTCCCCGAGGCCATTGTAGTCATAGGTTTCGCGTATCAGACTTGCGAAAATTTTGATGCTTTCTCAACCATTCCTTAACTTCAAACTCCCATTTCTCGCGAACGGATTGACGAACTCGAGAAATTCCTGTTGCATCTGAAAGTAGAAACTCGCCCGATTACAATGGTATGTGTACTTTTCCCCTAGGCCATTCCAGTTATTGGTTTCGAGTATCAGACCAGCGAAAATTTTGATGGTTTCTCAACCATTCCTTAACTTCAAACTCCCATATCCCGCGGACGGATTGACGCACTCGAGAAATTCCTGTTGCATGTGAAAGTAGAAAGTCGCCCGATTACAACGGTATGTGTATTTTTCACCTAGGCCTTCGTAGTTATTGGTTTCGAGTATCAGACTTGCGAAAATTTTAATGGTTTCTCAACCATTCCTTAACTTCAAACTCCCATATCTCGCGAACGGATTGACGAACTCGAGAAATTCCTGTTGCATCTGAAAGTAGAAACTCGCCCGATTACAACGGTGTGTGTACTTTCCACCTAGGCCATTCCAGTTGTTGGTTTCGAGTATCAGACTTGCGAAAATTTTGATGGTTTCTCAACCATTCCTTAACATAAAACTCCCACATCTCGCGAACGGATTGACGAACTCGAGAAATTCCTGTTGCATCTGAAAGTAGAAACTCGCCCGATTACAATGGTATGTGTACTTTTCCCCTAGGCCATTCCAGTTATTGGTTTCGAGTATCAGACTTGCGAAAGTTTTGATGGTTTCTCAACCATTCCTTATTTTCAAACTCCCATATCTCGCGAACGGATTGACGAACTCGAGAAATTCCTGTTGCATGTGAAAGTAGAAGGTCGCCCGATTACAACGGTATGTGTATTTCTCCCCTAGGCCTTTGTAGTTATTGGTTTCGAGTATTAGACTTGCGAAAATTTTGATGGTTTCTCAACCATTCCTTATATTCACACTTCCATATCTCGCGAACTGATTGACGAACACGAGAATTTCATATTGCATCTGAAAGCAGAAACTCGCCCGATTACAACGATGTGTGTACTTTTCCCCTAGGCCATTCCAGTTGTTGGTTTCGAGTATTAGACTTGCGAAAATTTTGATGGTTTCTCAACCATTCCTTATATTCACACTTCCATATCTCGCGAACTGATTGACGAACACGAGAATTTCCTATTGCATTTGAAAGCAGAAGCTCGCCCGATTACAACGGTGTGTGTACTTTTCCCCTAGGCCATTCCAGTTGCTGGTTTCGAGTATCAGACCCGCGAAAATTTTGATGGTTTCTCAAGCATTCCTTAACTTCACACTTCCATATCTCGCGAACGGATTGACGAACTCGAGAATTTCCTATTGCATCTGAAAGCAGAGACTCGCCCGATTACAACGGTATGTGTATTTTTGCCCTAGGCCATAGTAGTTATTGGATTCGAGTATCAGACTTGCGAAAATTTTGATGATTTCTCAACCATTCCTTAACATAAAACTCCCACTTCTCGCGAACGGATTGACGAACTCGAGAAATTCCTGTTGCATCTGAAAGTAGAAACTCGCCCGATTACAATGGTATGTGTACTTTTCCCCTAGGCCATTGTAGTTATTGGTTTCGGGTATCAGAATTGCGAAAATTTTGATGGTTTCTCAACCATTCCTTAACTTCAAACCCCCATTTCTCGCGAACGGATTGACGAACTCGAGAAGTTCCTGTTGCATCTGAAAGTAGAAACTCGCCTGATTACAATGGTATGTGTACTTTTCCCCTAGGCCATTCCAGTTATTGTTTTCGAATATCAGACCAGCGAAAATTTTGATGGTTCCTCAACCATTCCTTAACTTCAAACTCCCATATCCCGCGAACGGATTGACGAACTCGAGAAATTCCTGTTGCATGTGAAAGCAGAAACTCGCCCGATTACAAAGATATGTGTACTTTTCCCCTAGGCCATTCCAGTTGTTGGTTTCGGGTATCAGAATTGCGAAAATTTTGATGGTTTCTCAACGATTCCTTAACTTCAAACACCCATTTCCCGCGAACGGATTGACGAACTCGAGAAATTCCTGTTGCATCTGAAAGTAGAAACTCGCCCGATTACAATGGTATTTGTACTTTTCCCCTAGGCCATTCCAGTTATTGGTTTCGAGTATCAGACCAGCGAAAATTTTGATGGTTTCTCAACCATTCCTTAACTTCAAACTCCCATATCTCGCGAACGGATTGACGAACTCGCGAAATTCCTATTGCATCTGAAAGCAGAAACTCGCCCGATTACAACGGTATGTATATTTTTGCCCTAGGCCATAGTAGTTATTGGATTCGAGTATCAGACTTGCGAAAATTTTGATGATTTCTCAACCATTCCTTAACTTCAAACTGTCATATCTCGCGAACGCATTGACGAACTCGAGAAATTCCTGTTGCATGTGAAAGTAGAATCTCGCCCGATTATAACGGTATGTGTATTTTTCTCCTGGGCCTTTGTAGTTATTGGTTTCGAGTATCAGACTTGCGAAAATTTTAATGGTTTCTCAACCATTCCTTAACTTCAAACTCCCATATCTCGCGAACGGATTGACGAACTCGAGAAATTCCTGTTGCATCTGAAAGTAGAAACTCGCCCGATTACAAAGATATGTGTATTTTTCCCCTAGGCCATTGTAGTTATTGGTTTCGGGTATCAGACTTGCGAAAATTTTGATGGTTTCTCAACGATTCCTTAACTTCAAACTCCCATTTCTCGCGAACGGATTGACGAACTCGAGAAATTCCTGTTGCATCTGAAAGTAGAAACTCGCCCGATTACAATGGTATGTGTACTTTTCCCCTAGGCCATTCCAGTTATTGGTTTCGAGTATCAGACCAGCGAAAATTTTGATGGTTTCAAAACCATTCCTTAACTTCAAACTCCCATATCCCGCGAACGGATTGACGAACTCGAGAAATTCCTGTTGCATCTGAAAGTAGAAACTCGCCCGATTACAATGGTATTTGTACTTTTCCCCTAGGCCATTCCAGTTATTGGTTTCGAGTATCAGACCAGCGAAAATTTTGATGGTTTCTCAACCATTCCTTAACTTCAAACTCCCATATCTCGCGAACGGATTGACGAACTCGCGAAATTCCTATTGCATCTGAAAGCAGAAACTCGCCCGATTACAACGGTATGTATATTTTTGCCCTAGGCCATAGTAGTTATTGGATTCGAGTATCAGACTTGCGAAAATTTTGATGATTTCTCAACCATTCCTTAAATTCAAACTGTCATATCTCGCGAACGCATTGACGAACTCGAGAAATTCCTGTTGCATGTGAAAGTAGAATCTCGCCCGATTATAACGGTATGTGTATTTTTCTCCTGGGCCTTTGTAGTTATTGGTTTCGAGTATCAGACTTGCGAAAATTTTAATGGTTTCTCAACCATTCCTTAACTTCAAACTCCCATATCTCGCGAACGGATTGACGAACTCGAGAAATTCCTGTTGCATCTGAAAGTAGAAACTCGCCCGATTACAAAGATATGTGTATTTTTCCCCTAGGCCATTGTAGTTATTGGTTTCGGGTATCAGACTTGCGAAAATTTTGATGGTTTCTCAACGATTCCTTAACTTCAAACTCCCATTTCTCGCGAACGGATTGACGAACTCGAGAAATTCCTGTTGCATCTGAAAGTAGAAACTCGCCCGATTACAATGGTATGTGTACTTTTCCCCTAGGCCATTCCAGTTATTGGTTTCGAGTATCAGACCAGCGAAAATTTTGATGGTTTCAAAACCATTCCTTAACTTCAAACTCCCATATCCCGCGAACGGATTGACGAACTCGAGAAATTCCTGTTGCATGTGAAAGTAGAAAGTCGCCCGATTACAACGGTATGTGTATTTTTCTCCTAGCCCTTTGTAGTTATTGGTTTCGAGTATCAGACTTGCGAAAATTTCGATGGTTTCTCAACCATTCCTTAACTTCAAACTCCCATATCTCGCGAACGGGTTGACGAACTCGAGAAATTCCTATTGCATCTGAAAGCAGAAACTCGCCCGATTACAACGGTATGTATATTTTTGCCCTAGGCCATAGTAGTTATTGGATTCGAGTATCAGACTTGCGAAAATTTTGATGATTTCTCAACCATTCCTTAACTTCAAACTGTCATATCTCGCGAACGCATTGAGGAACTCGAGAAATTCCTGTTGCATGTGAAAGTAGAATCTCGGCCGATTACAACGGTATGTGTATTTTTCTCCTGGGCCTTTGTATTTATTGGTTTCGAGTATCAGACTTGCGAAAATTTTAATGGTTTCTCAACCATTCCTTAACTTCAAACTCCCATATCTCGCGAACGGATTGACGAACTCGAGAAATTCCTGATGCATCTGAAAGTAGAAACTCGCCCGATTACAATGGTATGTGTACTTTTCCCCTAGGCCATTCCAGTTATTGGTTTCGAGTATCAGACCAGCGAAAATTTTGATGGTTTCTCAACCATTCCTTAACTTCAAACTCCCATATCCCGCGAACGGATTGACGAACTCGAGAAATTCCTTTTGCATGTGAAAGTAGAAAGTCGCCCGATTACAACGGTATGTGTATTTTTCCCCTAGGCCATTGTAGTTATTGGTTTCGGGTATCAGAATTGCGAAAATTTTGATGGTTTCTCAACCATTCCTTAACTTCAAACCCCCATTTCTCGCGAACGGATTGACGAACTCGAGAAATTCCTGTTGCATCTGAAAGTAGAAACTCGCCTGATTACAATGGTATGTGTACTTTTCCCCTAGGCCATTCCAGTTATTGGTTTCGAGTATCAGACCAGCGAAAATTTTGATGGTTCCTCAACCATTCCTTAACTTCAAACTCCCATATCCCGCGAACGGATTGACGAACTCGAGAAATTCCTTTTGCATGTGAAAGTAGAAAGTCGCCCGATTACAACGGTATGTGTATTTTTCCCCTCGGCCATTGTAGTTATTGGTTTCGGGTATCAGAATTGCGAAAATTTTGATGGTTTCTCAACCATTCCTTAACTTCAAACCCCCATTTCTCGCGAACGGATTGACGAACTCGAGAAGTTCCTGTTGCATCTGAAAGTAGAAACTCGCCTGATTACAATGGTATGTGTACTTTTCCCCTAGGCCATTCCAGTTATTGTTTTCGAGTATCAGACCAGCGAAAATTTTGATGGTTCCTCAACCATTCCTTAACTTCAAACTCCCATATCCCGCGAACGGATTGACGAACTCGAGAAATTCCTGTTGCATGTGAAAGCAGAAACTCGCCCGATTACAAAGATATGTGTACTTTTCCCCTAGGCCATTCCAGTTGTTGGTTTCGGGTATCAGAATTGCGAAAATTTTGATGGTTTCTCAACGATTCCTTAACTTCAAACACCCATTTCCCGCGAACGGATTGACGAACTCGAGAAATTCCTGTTGCATCTGAAAGTAGAAACTCGCCCGATTACAATGGTATTTGTACTTTTCCCCTAGGCCATTCCAGTTATTGGTTTCGAGTATCAGACCAGCGAAAATTTTGATGGTTTCTCAACCATTCCTTAACTTCAAACTCCCATATCTCGCGAACGGATTGACGAACTCGAGAAATTCCTGTTGCATGTGAAAGTAGAAAGTCGCCCGATTATAACGGTATGTGTATTTTTCCCCTAGGCCATTGTAGTTATTGGTTTCGGGTATCAGAATTGCGAAAATTTTGATGGTTTCTCAACGATTCCTTAACTTCAAACTCCCATTTCTCGCGAACGGATTGACGAACTCGAGAAATTCCTGTTGCATCTGAAAGTAGAAACTCGCCCGATTACAATGTTATTTGTACTTTTCCCCTAGGCCATTCCAGTTATTGGTTTCGAGTATCAGACCAGCGAAAATTTTGATGGTTTCTCAACCATTCCTTAACTTCAAACTCCCATATCCCGCGAACGGATTGACGAACTCGAGAAATTCCTGTTGCATGTGAAAGTAGAAAGTCGCCCGATTACAACGGTATGTGTATTTTTCCCCTAGGCCATTGTAGTTATTGGTTTCGGGTATCAGAATTGCGAAAATTTTGATGGTTTCTCAACGATTCCTTAACTTCAAACTCCCATTTCTCGCGAACGGATTGACGAACTCGAGAAATTCCTGTTGCATCTGAAAGTAGAAACTCGCCCGATTACAATGGTATTTGTACTTTTCCCCTAGGCCATTCCAGTTATTGGTTTCGAGTATCAGACCAGCGAAAATTTTGATGGTTTCTCAACCATTCCTTAACTTCAAACTCCCATATCCCGCGAACGGATTGACGAACTCGAGAAATTCCAGTTGCATGTGAAAGTAGAAAGTCGCCCGATTACAATGGTATGTGTATTTTTCTCCTAGGCCTTTGTAGTTATTGGTTTCGAGTATCAGAATTGCGAAAATTTTGATGGTTTCTCAACGATTCCTTAACTTCAAACTCCCATTTCTCGCGAACGAATTGACGAACTCGAGAAATTCCTGTTGCATCTGAAAGTAGAAACTCGCCCGATTACAATGGTATGTGTACTTTTCCCCTAGGCCATTCCAGTTATTGGTTTCGAGTATCAGACTTGCGAAAGTTTTGATGGTTTCTCAACCATTCCTTATTTTCAAACTCCCATATCTCGCGAAGGGATTGACGAACTCGAGAAATTCCTGTTGCATGTGAAAGTAGAATGTCGCCCGATTACAACGGTATGTGTATTTCTCCTCTAGGCCTTTGTAGTTATTGGTTTCGAGTATTAGACTTGCGAAAATTTTGATGGTTTCTCAACCATTCCTTATATTCACACTTCCATATCTCGCGAACTGATTGACGAACACGAGAATTTCCTATTGCATCTGAAAGCAGAAACTCGCCCGATTACAACGATGTGTGTACTTTTCCCCTAGGCCATTCCAGTTGTTGGTTTCGAGTATTAGACTTGCGAAAATTTTGATGGTTTCTCAACCATTCCTTATATTCACACTTCCATATCTCGCGAACTGATTGACGAACACGAGAATTTCCAATTGCATTTGAAAGCAGAAACTCGCCCGATTACAACGGTGTGTGTACTTTTCCCCTAGGCCATTCCAGTTGCTGGTTTCGAGTATCAGACCCGCGAAAATTTTGATGGTTTCTCAAGCATTCCTTAACTTCACACTTCCATATCTCGCGAACGGATTGACGAACTCGAGAATTTCCTATTGCATCTGAAAGCAGAGACTCGCCCGATTACAACGGTATGTGTATTTTTGCCCTAGGCCATAGTAGTTATTGGATTCGAGTATCAGACTTGCGAAAATTTTGATGATTTCTCAACCATTCCTTAACATAAAACTCCCACTTCTCGCGAACGGATTGACGAACTCGAGAAATTCCTGTTATATGTGAAAGTAGAAACTCGCCCGATTACAACGGTATGTGTATTCTTCCCCTAGGCCTTTGTAGTTATTGGTTTTGAGTATCAGAGTTGCGAAAATTTTGATTGTTTCTCAACTATTCCTTAAATTCAAACTCCCATATCTCGCGAACGGATTGACGACCTCGAGAAATTCCTGTTACATCTGAAAATAGAAAGTCGCCCGATTACAGCAGTATGTGTATTTTTCCCCTAGGCCATTGTAGTTATTGGTTTCGAGTATCAGAATTGCGAAAATTTTGATGGTTTCTCAACCATTCCTTAACTTCAAACTCCCATATCTCGCGAACGGATTGACGAACTGGAGAAATTCCTGTTGCATCTGAAAGTAGAAACTCGCCCGATTACAACGGTACGTGTATTTTTGCCCTAGGCCATTGTAGTTATTGGATTCGAGTATCAGACTTGCGAAAATTTTGATGATTTCTCAACCATTCCTTAACTTCAAACTCCCATATCTCGCGAACCCATTGACGAACTCGTGAAATTCCTGTTGCATCTGAAAGTAGAAACTCGCCCGATTACAACGGTATGTGTATTCTTCCCCTAGGCCTTTGTAGTTATTGGTTTCGAGTATCAGACTTGCGAAAATTTTGATTGTTTCTCAACTATTCCTTAACTTCAAACTCCCATATCTCGCGAACGGATTGATGAACTGGAGAAATTCCTGTTGCATCTGAAAGTAGAAACTCGACCGATTACAATGGTGTGTGTACTTTTCCCCTAGGCCATTCCAGTTATTGGTTTCGGGTATCAGACTTGCGAAAATTTTGATGGTTTCTCAACGATTCCTTAACTTCAAACTCCCATTTCTCGCGAACGGATTGACGAACTCGAGAAATTCCTGTTGCATCTGAAAGTAGAAACTCGCCCGATTACAATGGTATGTGTACTTTTCCCCTAGGCCATTCCAGTTATTGGTTTCGAGTATCAGACCAGCGAAAATTTTGATTGTTTCTCAACCGTTCCTTAACTTCAAACTCCCATATCCCGCGAACGGATTGACGAACTCGAGAAATTCCTTTTGCATGTGAAAGTAGAAAGTCGCCCGATTACAACGGTATGTGTATTTTTCCCCTAGGCCATTGTAGTTATTGGTTTCGGGTATCAGAATTGCGAAAATTTTGATGGTTTCTCAACCATTCCTTAACTTCAAACCCCCATTTCTCGCGAACGGATTGACGAACTCGAGAAATTCCTGTTGCATCTGAAAGTAGAAACTCGCCTGATTACAATGGTATGTGTACTTTTCCCCTAGGCCATTCCAGTTATTGGTTTCGAGTATCAGACCAGCGAAAATTTTGATGGTTCCTCAACCATTCCTTAACTTCAAACTCCCATATCCCGCGAACGGATTGACGAATTCGAGAAATTCCTTTTGCATGTGAAAGTAGAAAGTCGCCCGATTACAACGGTATGTGTATTTTTCCCCTAGGCCATTGTAGTTATTGGTTTCGGGTATCAGAATTGCGAAAATTTTGATGGTTTCTCAACCATTCCTTAACTTCAAACCCCCATTTCTCGCGAACGGATTGACGAACTCGAGAAATTCCTGTTGCATCTGAAAGTAGAAGCTCGCCTGATTACAATGGTATGTGTACTTTTCCCCTAGGCCATTCCAGTTATTGGTTTCGAGTATCAGACCAGCGAAAATTTTGATGGTTCCTCAACCATTCCTTAACTTCAAACTCCCATATCCCGCGAACGGATTGACGAACTCGAGAAATTCCTGTTGCATGTGAAAGCAGAAACTCGCCCGTTTACAACGATGTGTGTACTTTTCCCCTAGGCCATTCCAGTTGTTGGTTTCGAGTATCAGACCAGCGAAAATTTTGATAGTTTCTCAACCATTCCTTAACTTCAAACTCCCATATCCCGCGAACGGATTGATGAACTCGAGAAATTCCTGTTGCATGTGAAAGTAGAAACTCGCCCGATTACAAAGATATGTGTATTTTTCCCCTAGGCCATTGTAGTTATTGGTTTCGGGTATCAGACTTGCGAAAATTTTGATGGTTTCTCAACGATTCCTTAACTTCAAACTCCCATTTCTCGCGAACGGATTGACGAACTCGAGAAATTCCTGTTGCATGTGAAAGTAGAATCTCGCCCGATTACAACGGTATGTGTATTTTTCTCCTGGGCCTTTGTAGTTATTGGTTTCGAGTATCAGACTTGCGAAAATTTTAATGGTTTCTCAACCATTCCTTAACTTCAAACTCCCATATCTCGCGAACGGATTGACGAACTCGAGAAATTCCTGTTGCATCTGAAAGTAGAAACTCGCCCGATTACAAAGATATGTGTATTTTTCCCCTAGGCCATTGTAGTTATTGGTTTCGGGTATCAGACTTGCGAAAATTTTGATGGTTTCTCAACGATTCCTTAACTTCAAACTCCCATTTCTCGCGAACGGATTGACGAACTCGAGAAATTCCTGTTGCATCTGAAAGTAGAAACTCGCCCGATTACAATGGTATGTGTACTTTTCACCTAGGCCATTCCAGTTATTGGTTTCGAGTATCAGACCAGCGAAAATTTTGATGGTTTCTCAACCATTCCTTAACTTCAAACTCCCATATCCCGCGAACGGATTGACGAACTCGAGAAATTCCTGTTGCATGTGAAAGTAGAAAGTCGCCCGATTACAACGGTATGTGTATTTTTCTCCTAGGCCTTTGTAGTTATTGGTTTCGAGTATCAGACTTGCGAAAATTTCGATGGTTTCTCAACCATTCCTTAACTTCAAACTCCCATATCTCGCGAACGGGTTGACGAACTCGAGAAATTCCTATTGCATCTGAAAGCAGAAACTCGCCCGATTACAACGGTATGTATATTTTTGCCCTAGGCCATAGTAGTTATTGGATTCGAGTATCAGACTTGCGAAAATTTTGATGATTTCTCAACCATTCCTTAACTTCAAACTGTCATATCTCGCGAACGCATTGAGGAACTCGAGAAATTCCTGTTGCATGTGAAAGTAGAATCTCGCCCGATTACAACGGTATGTGTATTTTTCTCCTGGGCCTTTGTAGTTATTGGTTTCGAGTATCAGACTTGCGAAAATTTTAATGGTTTCTCAACCATTCCTTAACTTCAAACTCCCATATCTCGCGAACGGATTGACGAACTCGAGAAATTCCTTTTGCATCTGAAAGTAGAAACTCGCCCGATTACAATGGTATGTGTACTTTTCCCCTAGGCCATTCCAGTTATTGGTTTCGAGTATCAGACTAGCGAAAATTTTGATGGTTTCTCAACCATTCCTTAACTTCAAACTCCCATATCCCGCGAACGGATTGACGAACTCGAGAAATTCCTTTTGCATGTGAAAGTAGAAAGTCGCCCGATTACAACGGTATGTGTATTTTTCCCCTAGGCCATTGTAGTTATTGGTTTCGGGTATCAGAATTGCGAAAATTTTGATGGTTTCTCAACCATTCCTTAACTTCAAACCCCCATTTCTCGCGAACGGATTGACGAACTCGAGAAATTCCTGTTGCATCTGAAAGTAGAAACTCGCCTGATTACAATGGTATGTGTACTTTTCCCCTAGGCCATTCCAGTTATTGGTTTCGAGTATCAGACCAGCGAAAATTTTGATGGTTCCTCAACCATTCCTTAACTTCAAACTCCCATATCCCGCGAACGGATTGACGAACTCGAGAAATTCCTGTTGCATGTGAAAGCAGAAACTCGCCCGTTTACAACGATGTGTGTACTTTTCCCCTAGGCCATTCCAGTTGTTGGTTTCGAGTATCAGACCAGCGAAAATTTTGATAGTTTCTCAACCATTCCTTAACTTCAAACTCCCATATCCCGCGAACGGATTGATGAACTCGAGAAATTCCTGTTGCATGTGAAAGTAGAAACTCGCCCGATTACAAAGATATGTGTATTTTCCCCTAGGCCATTGTAGTTATTGGTTTCGGGTATCAGAATTGCGAAAATTTTGATGGTTTCTCAACGATTCCTTAACTTCAAACTCCCATTTCTCGCGAACGGATTGACGAACTCGAGAAATTCCTGTTGCATCTGAAAGTAGAAACTCGCCCGATTACAATGGTATTTGTACTTTTCCCCTATGCCATTCCAGTTATTGGTTTCGAGTATCAGACCAGCGAAAATTTTGATGGTTTCTCAACCATTCCTTAACTTCAAACTCCCATATCCCGCGAACGGATTGACGAACTCGAGAAATTCCTGTTGCATGTGAAAGTAGAAAGTCGCCCGATTACAACGGTATGTGTATTTTTCTCCTAGGCCTTTGTAGTTATTGGTTTCGAGTATCAGACTTGCGAAAATTTCGATGGTTTCCCAACCATTCCTTAACTTCAAACTCCCATATCTCGCGAACGGGTTGACGAACTCGAGAAATTCCTATTGCATCTGAAAGCAGAAACTCGCCCGATTACAACGGTATGTATATTTTTGCCCTAGGCCATAGTAGTTATTGGATTCGAGTATCAGACTTGCGAAAACTTTGATGATTTCTCAACCATTCCTTAACTTCAAACTGTCATATCTCGCGAACGCATTGAGGAACTCGAGAAATTCCTGTTGCATGTGAAAGTAGAATCTCGCCCGATTACAACGGTATGTGTATTTTTCTCCTGGGCCATTGTAGTTATTGGTTTCGAGTATCAGACTTGCGAAAATTTTAATGGTTTCTCAACCATTCCTTAACTTCAAACTCCCATATCTCGCGAACGGATTGACGAACTCGAGAAATTCCTGTTGCATCTGAAAGTAGAAACTCGCCCGATTACAATGGTATGTGTACTTTTCCCCTAGGCCATTCCAGTTATTGGTTTCGAGTATCAGACCAGCGAAAATTTTGATGGTTTCTCAACCATTCCTTAACTTCAAACTCCCATATCCCGCGAACGGATTGACGAACTCGAGAAATTCCTTTTGCATGTGAAAGTAGAAAGTCGCCCGATTACAACGGTATGTGTATTTTTCCCCTAGGCCATTGTAGTTATTGGTTTCGGGTATCAGAATTGCGAAAATTTTGATGGTTTCTCAACCATTCCTTAACTTCAAACACCCATTTCTCGCGAACGGATTGACGAACTCGAGAAATTCCTGTTGCATCTGAAAGTAGAAACTCGCCTGATTACAATGGTATGTGTACTTTTCCCCTAGGCCATTCCAGTTATTGGTTTCGAGTATCAGACCAGCGAAAATTTTGATGGTTCCTCAACCATTCCTTAACTTCAAACTCCCATATCCCGCGAACGGATTGACGAACTCGAGAAATTCCTGCTGCATGTGAAAGCAGAAACTCGCCCGTTTACAACGATGTTTGTACTTTTCCCCTAGGCCATTCCAGTTGTTGGTTTCGAGTATCAGACCAGCGAAAATTTTGATAGTTTCTCAACCATTCCTTAACTTCAAACTCCCATATCCCGCGAACGGATTGATGAACTCGAGAAATTCCTGTTGCATGTGAAAGTAGAAACTCGCCCGATTACAAAGATATGTGTATTTTTCCCCTAGGCCATTGTAGTTATTGGTTTCGGGTATCAGAATTGCGAAAATTTTTATGGTTTCTCAACGATTCCTTAACTTCAAACTCCCATTTCTCGCGAACGGATTGACGAACTCGAGAAATTCCTGTTGCATCTGAAAGTAGAAACTCGCCCGATTACAATGGTATTTGTACTTTTCCCCTAGGCCATTCCAGTTATTGGTTTCGAGTATCAGACCAGCGAAAATTTTGATGGTTTCTCAACCATTCCTTAACTTCAAACTCCCATATCTCGCGAACGGATTGACGAACTCGCGAAATTCCTATTGCATCTGAAAGCAGAAACTCGCCCGATTACAACGGTATGTATATTTTTGCTCTAGGCCATAGTAGTTATTGGATTCGAGTATCAGACTTGCGAAAATTTTGATGATTTCTCAACCATTCCTTAACTTCAAACTGTCATATCTCGCGAACGCATTGACGAACTCGAGAAATTCCTGTTGCATGTGAAAGTAGAATCTCGCCCGATTACAACGGTATGTGTATTTTTCTCCTGGGCCTTTGTAGTTATTGGTTTCGAGTATCAGACTTGCGAAAATTTTGATGGTTTCTCAACGATTCCTTAACTTCAAACTCCCATTTCTCGCGAACGGATTGACGAACTCGAGAAATTCCTGTTGCATCTGAAAGTAGAAACTCGCCCGATTACAATGGTATGTGTACTTTTCCCCTAGGCCATTCCAGTTATTGGTTTCGAGTATCAGACCAGCGAAAATTTTGATGGTTTCTCAACCATTCCTTAACTTCAAACTCCCATATCCCGCGAACGGATTGACGAACTCGAGAAATTCCTTTTGCATGTGAAAGTAGAAAGTCGCCCGATTACAACGGTATGTGTATTTTTCCCCTAGGCCATTGTAGTTATTGGTTTCGGGTATCAGAATTGCGAAAATTTTGATGGTTTCTCAACCATTCCTTAACTTCAAACACCCATTTCTCGCGAACGGATTGACGAACTCGAGAAATTCCTGTTGCATCTGAAAGTAGAAACTCGCCTGATTACAATGGTATGTGTACTTTTCCCCTAGGCCATTCCAGTTATTGGTTTCGAGTATCAGACCAGCGAAAATTTTGATGGTTCCTCAACCATTCCTTAACTTCAAACTCCCATATCCCGCGAACGGATTGACGAACTCGAGAAATTCCTGCTGCATGTGAAAGCAGAAACTCGCCCGTTTACAACGATGTTTGTACTTTTCCCCTAGGCCATTCCAGTTGTTGGTTTCGAGTATCAGACCAGCGAAAATTTTGATAGTTTCTCAACCATTCCTTAACTTCAAACTCCCATATCCCGCGAACGGATTGATGAACTCGAGAAATTCCTGTTGCATGTGAAAGTAGAAACTCGCCCGATTACAAAGATATGTGTATTTTTCCCCTAGGCCATTGTAGTTATTGGTTTCGGGTATCAGAATTGCGAAAATTTTTATGGTTTCTCAACGATTCCTTAACTTCAAACTCCCATTTCTCGCGAACGGATTGACGAACTCGAGAAATTCCTGTTGCATCTGAAAGTAGAAACTCGCCCGATTACAATGGTATTTGTACTTTTCCCCTAGGCCATTCCAGTTATTGGTTTCGAGTATCAGACCAGCGAAAATTTTGATGGTTTCTCAACCATTCCTTAACTTCAAACTCCCATATCTCGCGAACGGATTGACGAACTCGCGAAATTCCTATTGCATCTGAAAGCAGAAACTCGCCCGATTACAACGGTATGTATATTTTTGCTCTAGGCCATAGTAGTTATTGGATTCGAGTATCAGACTTGCGAAAATTTTGATGATTTCTCAACCATTCCTTAACTTCAAACTGTCATATCTCGCGAACGCATTGACGAACTCGAGAAATTCCTGTTGCATGTGAAAGTAGAATCTCGCCCGATTACAACGGTATGTGTATTTTTCTCCTGGGCCTTTGTAGTTATTGGTTTCGAGTATCAGACTTGCGAAAATTTTGATGGTTTCTCAACGATTCCTTAACTTCAAACTCCCATTTCTCGCGAACGGATTGACGAACTCGAGAAATTCCTGTTGCATCTGAAAGTAGAAACTCGCCCGATTACAAAGATATGTGTATTTTTCCCCTAGGCCATTGTAGTTATTGGTTTCGGGTATCAGACTTGCGAAAATTTTGATGGTTTCTCAACGATTCCTTAACTTCAAACTCCCATTTCTCGCGAACGGATTGACGAACTCGAGAAATTCCTGTTGCATCTGAAAGTAGAAACTCGCCCGATTACAATGGTATGTGTACTTTTCCCCTAGGCCATTCCAGTTATTGGTTTCGAGTATCAGACCAGCGAAAATTTTGATGGTTTCTCAACCATTCCTTAACTTCAAACTCCCATATCCCGCGAACGGATTGACGAACTCGAGAAATTCCTGTTGCATGTGAAAGTAGAAAGTCGCCCGATTACAACGGTATGTGTATTTTTCTCCTAGGCCTTTGTAGTTATTGGTTTCGAGTATCAGACTTGCGAAAATTTCGATGGTTTCTCAACCATTCCTTAACTTCAAACTCCCATATCTCGCGAACGGGTTGACGAACTCGAGAAATTCCTATTGCATCTGAAAGCAGAAACTCGCCCGATTACAACGGTATGTATATTTTTGCCCTAGGCCATAGTAGTTATTGGATTCGAGTATCAGACTTGCGAAAATTTTGATGATTTCTCAACCATTCCTTAACTTCAAACTGTCATATCTCGCGAACGCATTGAGGAACTCGAGAAATTCCTGTTGCATGTGAAAGTAGAATCTCGCCCGATTACAACGGTATGTGTATTTTTCTCCTGGGCCTTTGTAGTTATTGGTTTCGAGTATCAGACTTGCGAAAATTTTAATGGTTTCTCAACCATTCCTTAACTTCAAACTCCCATATCTCGCGAACGGATTGACGAACTCGAGAAATTCCTGTTGCATCTGAAAGTAGAAACTCGCCCGATTACAATGGTATGTGTACTTTTCCCCTAGGCCATTCCAGTTATTGATTTCGAGTATCAGACCAGCGAAAATTTTGATTGTTTCTCAACCGTTCCTTAACTTCAAACTCCCATATCCCGCGAACGGATTGACGAACTCGAGAAATTCCTTTTGCATGTGAAAGTAGAAAGTCGCCCGATTACAACGGTATGTGTATTTTTCCCCTAGGCCATTGTAGTTATTGGTTTCGGGTATCAGAATTGCGAAAATTTTGATGGTTTCTCAACCATTCCTTAACTTCAAACCCCCATTTCTCGCGAACGGATTGACGAACTCGAGAAATTCCTGTTGCATCTGAAAGTAGAAACTCGCCTGATTACAATGGTATGTGTACTTTTCCCCTAGGCCATTCCAGTTATTGGTTTCGAGTATCAGACCAGCGAAAATTTTGATGGTTCCTCAACCATTCCTTAACTTCAAACTCCCATATCCCGCGAACGGATTGACGAATTCGAGAAATTCCTTTTGCATGTGAAAGTAGAAAGTCGCCCGATTACAACGGTATGTGTATTTTTCCCCTAGGCCATTGTAGTTATTGGTTTCGGGTATCAGAATTGCGAAAATTTTGATGGTTTCTCAACCATTCCTTAACTTCAAACTCCCATATCCCGCGAACGGATTGACGAACTCGAGAAATTCCTGTTGCATGTGAAAGCAGAAACTCGCCCGTTTACAACGATGTGTGTACTTTTCCCCTAGGCCATTCCAGTTGTTGGTTTCGAGTATCAGACCAGCGAAAATTTTGATAGTTTCTCAACCATTCCTTAACTTCAAACTCCCATATCCCGCGAACGGATTGATGAACTCGAGAAATTCCTGTTGCATGTGAAAGTAGAAACTCGCCCGATTACAAAGATATGTGTATTTTTCCCCTAGGCCATTGTAGTTATTGGTTTCGGGTATCAGACTTGCGAAAATTTTGATGGTTTCTCAACGATTCCTTAACTTCAAACTCCCATTTCTCGCGAACGGATTGACGAACTCGAGAAATTCCTGTTGCATGTGAAAGTAGAATCTCGCCCGATTACAACGGTATGTGTATTTTTCTCCTGGGCCTTTGTAGTTATTGGTTTCGAGTATCAGACTTGCGAAAATTTTAATGGTTTCTCAACCATTCCTTAACTTCAAACTCCCATATCTCGCGAACGGATTGACGAACTCGAGAAATTCCTGTTGCATCTGAAAGTAGAAACTCGCCCGATTACAAAGATATGTGTATTTTTCCCCTAGGCCATTGTAGTTATTGGTTTCGGGTATCAGACTTGCGAAAATTTTGATGGTTTCTCAACGATTCCTTAACTTCAAACTCCCATTTCTCGCGAACGGATTGACGAACTCGAGAAATTCCTGTTGCATCTGAAAGTAGAAACTCGCCCGATTACAATGGTATGTGTACTTTTCCCCTAGGCCATTCCAGTTATTGGTTTCGAGTATCAGACCAGCGAAAATTTTGATGGTTTCTCAACCATTCCTTAACTTCAAACTCCCATATCCCGCGAACGGATTGACGAACTCGAGAAATTCCTGTTGCATGTGAAAGTAGAAAGTCGCCCGATTACAACGGTATGTGTATTTTTCTCCTAGGCCTTTGTAGTTATTGGTTTCGAGTATCAGACTTGCGAAAATTTCGATGGTTTCTCAACCATTCCTTAACTTCAAACTCCCATATCTCGCGAACGGGTTGACGAACTCGAGAAATTCCTATTGCATCTGAAAGCAGAAACTCGCCCGATTACAACGGTATGTATATTTTTGCCCTAGGCCATAGTAGTTATTGGATTCGAGTATCAGACTTGCGAAAATTTTGATGATTTCTCAACCATTCCTTAACTTCAAACTGTCATATCTCGCGAACGCATTGAGGAACTCGAGAAATTCCTGTTGCATGTGAAAGTAGAATCTCGCCCGATTACAACGGTATGTGTATTTTTCTCCTGGGCCTTTGTAGTTATTGGTTTCGAGTATCAGACTTGCGAAAATTTTAATCGTTTCTCAACCATTCCTTAACTTCAAACACCCATATCTCGCGAACGGATTGACGAACTCGAGAAATTCCTGTTGCATCTGAAAGTAGAAACTCGCCCGATTACAAAGATATGTGTACTTTTCCCCTAGGCCATTGTAGTTATTGGTTTCGGGTATCAGACTTGCGAAAATTTTGATGGTTCCTCGTGCATTCCATAACTTCAAATTTCCATATCTCGCGATCGGATTGACGAACTCGAGAATTTCCTATCGCATCTGAAAGCAGAAACTCGCCCGATTACAATGGTATTTGTACTTTTCCCCTAGGCCATTCCAGTTATTGGTTTCGAGTATCAGACCAGCGAAAATTTTGATGGTTTTTCAACCATTCCTTAACTTCAAACTCCCATTTCTCGCGAACGGATTGACGAACTCGAGAAATTCCTGTTGCATCTGAAAGTAGAAACTCGCCCGATTACAATGGTATCTGTACTTTTCCCCTAGGCCATTTCACTTATTGGTTTCGAGTACCAGACTTGCGAAAATTTTGATGGTTTCTCAACCATTCCTTAACTTCACACTTCCATATCTCGCGAACGGATTGACGAACTCGAGAATTTCCTATTGCATCTGAAAGCAGAAACTCGCCCGATTACAACGGTATGAGTATTTTTCCCCTAGGCCATTGTAGTTATTGGTTTCGAGTACAGACTTGCGAAAATTTTGATGGTTTCTCAACCATTCCTTATATTCACACTTCCATATCTCGCGAACGGATTGACGAACTCGAGAATTTCCTATTGCATCTGAAAGCAGAAACTCGCCCGATTACAACGGTGTGTGTACTTTTCCCCTAGGCCATTCCAGTTGTTGGTTTCGTGTATCAGACGAGCGAAAATTTTGATGGTTTCTTAAGCATTCCTTAACTTCAAACTCCCATATCTCGCGAACAGATTGACGAACTCAAGAAATTCCTGTTGCATCTGAAAGTAGAAACTCGCCTAATTACAATGGTATGTGTACTTTTCCCCTAGGCCATTCCAGTTATTGGTTTCGAGTATCAGACCAGCGAAAATTTTGATGGTTCCTCAACCATTCCTTAACTTCCCACTTCCATATCTCGCGAACGGATTGACGAACTCGAGAATTTCCTATTGCATCTGAAAGCAGAAACTAGCCCGATTACAACGGGATGTGTATTTTTGCCCTAGGCCATAGTAGTTATTTGATTCGAGTATCAGAATTGCGAAAATTTTGATGATTTCTCAACCATTCCTTAACATAAAACTCCCATTTCTCGCGAACGGATTGACGAACTCGAGAAATTCCTGTTGCATCTGAAAGTAGAATCTCGCCCGATTACAACGGTATGTGTATTTTTCCCCTAGGCCAATCCAGTTATTGTTTTCGAGTATCAGACTTGCGAAAATTTTGATGGTTTCTCAACAATTCCTTAACTTCAAACTCCCATATCCCGCGAACGGATTGATGAACTCGAGAAATTCCTGTTGCATGTGAAAGTAGAAAGTCGCCCGATTACAACGGTATGTGTATTTTTCTCCTAGGCCTTTGTAGTTATTGGTTTCGGGTATCAGACTTGCGAAAATTTTAATGGTTTCTCAACCATTCCTTAACTTCAAACTCCCATATTTCGCGAACGGATTGACGAACTCGAGAAATTCCTGTTGCATCTGAAAGTAGAAACTCGCCCGATTACAAAGATATGTGTATTTTTCCCCTAGGCCATTGTAGTTATTGGTTTCGGGTATCAGACTTGCGAAAATTTTGATGGTTTCTCAACCATTCCTTAACTTCAAACCCCCATTTCTCGCGATCGGATTGACGAAGTCGAGAAATTCCTGTTGCATCTGAAAGTAGAAACTCGCTTGACTATAATGGTATGTGTACTTTTCCCCTAGGCCATTCCAGTTATTGGTTTCGAGTATCAGACCTGCGAAAATTTTGATGGTTCCTCAACCATTCCTTAACTTCAAACTCCCATATCCCGCGAACGGATTGACGAACTCGAGAAATTCCTGCTGCATGTGAAAGCAGAAACTCGCCCGATTACAACGGTGTGTGTACTTTTCCCCTAGGCCATTCCAGTTGTTGGTTTCGAGTATCAGACCAGCGAAAATTTTGATGGTTTCTCAACCATTCCTTAACTTCAAACTCCCATATCCCGCGAACGGATTGATGAACTCGAGAAATTCCTGTTGCATGTGAAAGTAGAAAGTCGCCCGATTACAACGGTATGTGTATTTTTCTCCTAGGCCTTTGTAGTTATTGGTTTCGAGTATCAGACTTGCGAAAATTTTAATGGTTTCTCAACCATTCCTTAACTTCAAACTCCCATATCTCGCGAACGGATTGACGAACTCGAGAAATTCCTGTTGCATCTGAAAGTAGAAACTCGCCCGATTACAAAGATATGTGTATTTTTCCCCTAGGCCATTGTAGTTATTGGTTTCGAGTATCAGACTTGCGAAAATTTTGATGGATTCTCAACCATTCCTTAACTTCAAACCCCCATATCTCGCGAACGGAATGACCAACTCGAGATATTCCTGTTGCATCTGAAAGTAGAAACTCGCCGGATTACAATGGTGTGTGTACTTTTCCTCTAGGCCATTCCAGTTATTGGTTTCGAGTATCAGACCAGCGAATATTTTGACGGTTTCTCAACCATTACTTAACTTGGAACTCCCATATCTCGCGAACGGATTGACGAACTCGAGATATTCCTGTTGCATCTGAATGTAGAGACTCGTCCGATGGCAACGGTATGTGTTCTTTTCCCCTAGGCCATTCCAGTTATTGGTTTCGAGTATCAAACTTGCGAAAATTTTGATGGTTTCTCAACCATTCCTTAACTTCAAACTCCCATATCTCGCGAACGGATTGGCGAACTCGAGATATTCCTGTTGCATCTGAAAGTAGAAACTCGCCCAATTACAATGGTGTGTGTACTTTTCCACTAGGCCATTCCAGTTATTGGTTTCGAGTATCAAACTTGCGGAAATTTTGATGGTTTCTCAACCATTCCTTAACTTCAAACTCCCATATCTCGCGAACGGATTGACGAACTCGAAAAATTCCTGTTGCATCTGAAAGCAGATACTCGCCCGATTACAACGGTCTGTGTACTTTTCCCCTAGGCCATTGTAGTTATTGGTTTCGAGTATCAGACTTGCGAAAATTTTGATGGTTTCTCAACCATTCCTTAACTTCTAACTCCCATATCTCGCGAACGGATTGACGAACTCGAGATATTCCTGTTGCATCTGAAAGCAGAAAGTCGCCCGATTACAATGGTGTGAGTACTTTTCCCGTAGGCCATTCCAGTTATTGGTTTCGATTATCAGACTTGCGAAAATTTTGATGGTTTCTGAACCATTCCTTCACTTCAAACTCCCATATCTCGCGAACGGATTGACGAACTCCAGATATTCCTGTTGCATCTGAAAGTTGAAAGTCGCCCGATTACAACGGTATGTGTATTTTTGCCTTCGGCAAAAGTAGTTATTGGTTTCGAGTATCAGACTTGTGAAAATTTTGATGGTTTCTCAACCATTCCTTAACTTCAAACTCCCATATCACGCGAACGGATTGACGTACTCGAGAAATTCCTGTTGCATCTGAAAGTAGAAACTCGCCCGATTACAATGGGGTGTGTACTTTACCCCTAGGCCATTCCAGTTATTGGTTTCGAGTATCAGACTTGCGAAAATTTTGATGGTTTCTCAACCATTCCTTAACTTCAAACTCCCATATCTCGCGAACGGATTGACGAACTCGAAAAATTCCTATTGCATCTGAAAGCAGATAATCGCCCGATTACAATGGTGTGAGTACTTTTCCCATAGGCCATTTCAGTTATTGTTTTCGAGTATCAGACTTGCGAAAATTTTGATGGTTTCTGAACCATTCCTTCACTTCAAACTCCCATATCTCGCGAACGGATTGACGAACTCCAGATATTCCTGTTGCATCTGAAAGTAGAAAGTCGCCCGATTACAACGGTATGTGTATTTTTGCCTTCGGCAAAAGTAGTTATTGGTTTCGAGTATCAGACTTGTGAAAATTTTGATGGTTTCTCAACCATTCCTTAGCTTCAAACTCCCATATCACGCGAACGGATTGACGTACTAGAGAAATTCCTGTTGCATCTGAAAGTAGAAACTCGCCCGATTACAATGGTGTGTGTGCTTTTCCCCTAGGCCATTCCAGTTATAGGTGTCGAGTATCAGACCGGCGAAAATTTTGATGGTTTCTCAACCACTCCTTAACTTCAAACTCCCATATCACGCGAACGGATTGACGAATTCGAGAAATTCCTGTTGCATCTGAAAGCAGAAAGTCGCCCGATTACAACGGTATGTGTATTTTTGCCCTCGGCAAAAGTAGTTATTGGTTTCGAGTATCAGACTTGTGAAAATTTTTATGGTTTCTCAACCATTCCTTAACTTCAAACTCCCATATCACGCGAACGGATTGACGTACTCGAGAAATTCCTGTTGCATCTGAAAGTAGAAACTCGCCCGATTACAATGGTATGTGTACTTTACCCCTAGGCCATTCCAGTTATTGGTTTCGAGTATCAGACTTGCGAAAATTTTGATGGTTTCTCAACCATTCCTTAACTTCAAACTCCCATATCTCGCGAACGGATTGACGAACTCGAAAAATTCCTATTGCATCTGAAAGCAGATAATCGCCCGATTACAATGGTGTGAGTACTTTTCCCATAGGCCATTTCAGTTATTGGTTTCGAGTATCAGACTTGCGAAAATTTTGATGGTTTCTGAACCATTCCTTCACTTCAAACTCCCATATCTCGCGAACGGATTGACGAACTCCAGATATTCCTGTTGCATCTGAAAGTAGAAAGTCGCCCGATTACAACGGTATGTGTATTTTTGCCTTCGGCAAAAGTAGTTATTGGTTTCGAATATCAGACTTGTGAAAATTTTGATGGTTTCTCAACCATTCCTTAGCTTCAAACTCCCATTTCACGCGAACGGATTGACGAATTCGAGAAATTCCTGTTGCATCTGAAAGCAGAAAGTCGCCCGATTACAACGGTATGTGTATTTTTGCCCTCGGCAAAAGTAGTTATTGGTTTCGAGTATCAGACTTGTGAAAATTTTTATGGTTTCTCAACCATTCCTTAACTTCAAACTCCCATATCACGCGAACGGATTGACGTACTCGAGAAATTCCTGTTGCATCTGAAAGTAGAAACTCGCCCGATTACAATGGTGTGTGTACTTTACCCCTAGGCCATTCCAGTTATTGGTTTCGAGTATCAGACCAGCGAAAATTTTGATGGTTTCTCAACCATTCCTTAACTTCAAACTCCCATATCCCGCGAACGGATTGACGAACTCGAGAAATTCCTGTTGCATGTGAAAGTAGAAAGTCGCCCGATTACAACGGTATGTGTATTTTTCTCCTAGGCCTTTGTAGTTATTGGTTTCGAGTATCAGACTTGCGAAAATTTCGATGGTTTCCCAACCATTCCTTAACTTCAAACTCCCATATCTCGCGAACGGGTTGACGAACTCGAGAAATTCCTATTGCATCTGAAAGCAGAAACTCGCCCGATTACAACGGTATGTATATTTTTGCCCTAGGCCATAGTAGTTATTGGATTCGAGTATCAGACTTGCGAAAACTTTGATGATTTCTCAACCATTCCTTAACTTCAAACTGTCATATCTCGCGAACGCATTGCGGAACTCGAGAAATTCCTGTTGCATGTGAAAGTAGAATCTCGCCCGATTACAACGGTATGTGTATTTTTCTCCTGGGCCTTTGTAGTTATTGGTTTCGAGTATCAGACTTGCGAAAATTTTAATGGTTTCTCAACCATTCCTTAACTTCAAACTCCCATATCTCGCGAACGGATTGACGAACTCGAGAAATTCCTGTTGCATCTGAAAGTAGAAACTCGCCCGATTACAATGGTATGTGTACTTTTCCCCTAGGCCATTCCAGTTATTGGTTTCGAGTATCAGACAAGCGAAAATTTTGATGGTTTCTCAACCATTCCTTAACTTCAAACTCCCATATCCCGCGAACGGATTGACGAACTCGAGAAATTCCTTTTGCATGTGAAAGTAGAAAGTCGCCCGATTACAACGGTATGTGTATTTTTCCCCTAGGCCATTGTAGTTATTGGTTTCGGGTATCAGAATTGCGAAAATTTTGATGGTTTCTCAACCATTCCTTAACTTCAAACACCCATTTCTCGCGAACGGATTGACGAACTCGAGAAATTCCTGTTGCATCTGAAAGTAGAAACTCGCCTGATTACAATGGTATGTGTATTTTTCCCCTAGGCCATTCCAGTTATTGGTTTCGAGTATCAGACCAGCGAAAATTTTAATGGTTCCTCAACCATTCCTTAACTTCAAACTCCCATATCCCGCGAACGGATTGACGAACTCGAGAAATTCCTGCTGCATGTGAAAGCAGAAACTCGCCCGTTTACAACGATGTGTGTACTTTACCCCTAGGCCATTCCAGTTGTTGGTTTCGAGTATCAGACCAGCGAAAATTTTGATAGTTTCTCAACCATTCCTTAACTTCAAACTCCCATATCCCGCGAACGGATTGATGAACTCGAGAAATTCCTGTTGCATGTGAAAGTAGAAACTCGCCCGATTACAAAGATATGTGTATTTTTCCCCTAGGCCATTGTAGTTATTGGTTTCGGGTATCAGAATTGCGAAAATTTTGATGGTTTCTCAACGATTCCTTAACTTCAAACTCCCATTTCTCGCGAACGCATTGAGGAACTCGAGAAATTCCTGTTGCATGTGAAAGTAGAATCTCGCCCGATTACAACGGTATGTGTATTTTTCTCCTGGGCCTTTGTAGTTATTGGTTTCGAGTATCAGACTTGCGAAAATTTTAATGGTTTCTCAACCATTCCTTAACTTCAAACTCCCATATCTCGCGAACGGATTGACGAACTCGAGAAATTCCTGTTGCATCTGAAAGTAGAAACTCGCCCGATTACAATGGTATGTGTACTTTTCCCCTAGGCCATTCCAGTTATTGGTTTCGAGTATCAGACCAGCGAAAATTTTGATGGTTTCTCAACCATTCCTTAACTTCAAACTCCCATATCCCGCGAACGGATTGACGAACTCGAGAAATTCCTTTTGCATGTGAAAGTAGAAAGTCGCCCGATTACAACGGTATGTGTATTTTTCCCCTAGGCCATTGTAGTTATTGGTTTCGGGTATCAGAATTGCGAAAATTTTGATGGTTTCTCAACCATTCCTTAACTTCAAACACCCATTTCTCGCGAACGGATTGACGAACTCGAGAAATTCCTGTTGCATCTGAAAGTAGAAACTCGCCTGATTACAATGGTATGTGTACTTTTCCCCTAGGCCATTCCAGTTATTGGTTTCGAGTATCAGACCAGCGAAAATTTTAATGGTTCCTCAACCATTCCTTAACTTCAAACTCCCATATCCCGCGAACGGATTGACGAACTCGAGAAATTCCTGCTGCATGTGAAAGCAGAAACTCGCCCGTTTACAACGATGTGTGTACTTTACCCCTAGGCCATTCCAGTTGTTGGTTTCGAGTATCAGACCAGCGAAAATTTTGATAGTTTCTCAACCATTCCTTAACTTCAAACTCCCATATCCCGCGAACGGATTGATGAACTCGAGAAATTCCTGTTGCATGTGAAAGTAGAAACTCGCCCGATTACAAAGATATGTGTATTTTTCCCCTAGGCCATTGTAGTTATTGGTTTCGGGTATCAGAATTGCGAAAATTTTGATGGTTTCTCAACGATTCCTTAACTTCAAACTCCCATTTCTCGCGAACGGATTGACGAACTCGAGAAATTCCTGTTGCATCTGAAAGTAGAAACTCGCCCGATTACAATGGTATTTGTACTTTTCCCCTAGGCCATTCCAGTTATTGGTTTCGAGTATCAGACCAGCGAAAATTTTGATGGTTTCTCAACCATTCCTTAACTTCAAACTCCCATATCTCGCGAACGGATTGACGAACTCGCGAAATTCCTATTGCATCTGAAAGCAGAAACTCGCCCGATTACAACGGTATGTATATTTTTGCTCTAGGCCATAGTAGTTATTGGATTCGAGTATCAGACTTGCGAAAATTTTGATGATTTCTCAACCATTCCTTAACTTCAAACTGTCATATCTCGCGAACGCATTGACGAACTCGAGAAATTCCTGTTGCATGTGAAAGTAGAATCTCGCCCGATTACAACGGTATGTGTATTTTTCTCCTGGGCCTTTGTAGTTATTGGTTTCGAGTATCAGACTTGCGAAAATTTTGATGGTTTCTCAACGATTCCTTAACTTCAAACTCCCATTTCTCGCGAACGGATTGACGAACTCGAGAAATTCCTGTTGCATCTGAAAGTAGAAACTCGCCCGATTACAATGGTATGTGTACTTTTCCCCTAGGCCATTCCAGTTATTGGTTTCGAGTATCAGACCAGCGAAAATTTTGATGGTTTCTCAACCATTCCTTAACTTCAAACTCCCATATCCCGCGAACGGATTGACGAACTCGAGAAATTCCTGTTGCATGTGAAAGAAGAAAGTCGCCCGATTACAACGGTATGTGTATTTTTCTCCTAGGCCTTTGTAGTTATTGGTTTCGAGTATCAGACTTGCGAAAATTTCGATGGTTTCTCAACCATTCCTTAACTTCAAACTCCCATATCTCGCGAACGGGTTGACCAACTCGAGAAATTCCTGTTGCATCTGAAAGTAGAAACTCGCCCGATTACAAAGATATGTGTATTTTTCCCCTAGGCCATTGTAGTTATTGGTTTCGGGTATCAGACTTGCGAAAATTTTGATGGTTCCTCGTGCATTCCATAACTTCAAATTTCCATATCTCGCGATCGGATTGACGAACTCGAGAATTTCCTATCGCATCTGAAAGCAGAAACTCGCCCGATTACAATGGTATTTGTACTTTTCCCCTAGGCCATTCCAGTTATTGGTTTCGAGTATCAGACCAGCGAAAAGTTTGATGGTTTCTCAACCATTCCTTAACTTCAAACTCCCATTTCTCGCGAACGGATTGACGAACTCGAGAAATTCCTGTTGCATCTGAAAGTAGAAACTCGCCCGATTACAACGGTATGTGTATTTTTGCCCTAGGCCATAGTAGTTATTGGATTCGTGTATCAGACTTGCGAAAATTTTGATGATTTCTCAACCATTCCTTAACTTCAAACTCCCATATCCCGCGAACGGATTGATGAACTCGAGAAATTCCTGTTGCATGTGAAAGTAGAAACTCGCCCGATTACAAAGATATGTGTATTTTTCCCCTAGGCCATTGTAGTTATTGGTTTCGGGTATCAGAATTGCGAAAATTTGGATGGTTTCTCAACGATTCCTTAACTTCAAACTCCCATTTCTCGCGAACGGATTGACGAACTCGAGAAATTCCTGTTGCATCTGAAAGTAGAAAATCGCCCGATTACAATGGTATTTGTACTTTTCCCCTAGGCCATTCCAGTTATTGGTTTCGAGTATCAGACCAGCGAAAATTTTGATGGTTTCTCAACCATTCCTTAACTTCAAACTCCCATTTCTCGCGAACGGATTGACGAACTCGAGAAATTCCTGTTGCATCTGAAAGTAGAAACTCGCCCGATAACAATGGTATCTGTACTTTTCCCCTAGGCCATTTCACTTATTGGTTTCGAGTACCAGACTTGCGAAAATTTTGATGGTTTCTCAACCATTCCTTAACTTCACACTTCCATATCTCGCGAACGGATTGACGAACTCGAGAATTTCCTATTGCATCTGAAAGCAGAAACTCGCCCGATTACAACGGTATGAGTATTTTTCCCCTAGGCCATTGTAGTTATTGGTTTCGAGTACAGACTTGCGAAAATTTTGATGGTTTCTCAACCATTCCTTATATTCACACTTCCATATCTCGCGAACGGATTGACGAACTCGAGAATTTCCTATTGCATCTGAAAGCAGAAACTCGCCCGATTACAACGGTGTGTGTACTTTTCCCCTAGGCCATTCCAGTTGTTGGTTTCGCGTATCAGACGAGCGAAAATTTTGATGGTTTCTTAAGCATTCCTTAACTTCAAACTCCCATATCTCGCGAACAGATTGACGAACTCAAGAAATTCCTGTTGCATCTGAAAGTAGAAACTCGCCTAATTACAATGGTATGTGTACTTTTCCCCTAGGCCATTCCAGTTATTGGTTTCGAGTATCAGACCAGCGAAAATTTTGATGGTTCCTCAACCATTCCTTAACTTCCCACTTCCATATCTCGCGAACGGATTGACGAACTCGAGAATTTCCTATTGCATCTGAAAGCAGAAACTAGCCCGATTACAACGGGATGTGTATTTTTGCCCTAGGCCATAGTAGTTATTTGATTCGAGTATCAGAATTGCGAAAATTTTGATGATTTCTCAACCATTCCTTAACATAAAACTCCCATTTCTCGCGAACGGATTGACGAACTCGAGAAATTCCTGTTGCATCTGAAAGTAGAATCTCGCCCGATTACAACGGTATGTGTATTTTTCCCCTAGGCCAATCCAGTTATTGTTTTCGAGTATCAGACTTGCGAAAATTTTGATGGTTTCTCAACAATTCCTTAACTTCAAACTCCCATATCCCGCGAACGGATTGATGAACTCGAGAAATTCCTGTTGCATCTGAAAGTAGAAACTCGCTTGACTACAATGGTATGTGTACTTTTCCCCTAGGCCATTGTAGTTATTGGTTTCGAGTATCAGACTTGCGAAAATTTTGATGGTTTCTCAACCATTCCTTAACTTCTAACTCCCATATCTCGCGAACGGATTGACGAACTCGAGATATTCCTGTTGCATCTGAAAGTAGAAACTCGCCCGATTACAATGGTGTATGTACTTTTCCCCTAGGCTATTCCAGTTATTGGTTTCGTGTATCAGACTTGCAAAAATTTTGATGGTTTCACAACCATTCCTTAAGTTCAGACTTCCATATCTCGCGAACGGATTGACGAACTCGAGAAATTCCGGTTGCATCTGAAAGCAGAAAGTCGCCCGATTACAACGGTATGTGTATTTTTGCCCTCGGCAAAAGTAGTTATTGGTTTCGAGTATCAGACTTGTGAAAATTTTGATGGTTTCTCAACCATTCCTTAACTTCAAACTCCCATATCACGCGAACGGATTGACGTACTCGAGAAATTCCTGTTGCATCTGAAAGTAGAAACTCGCCCGATTACAATGGTGTGTGTACTGTACCCCTAGGCCATTCCAGTTATTGGTTTCGAGTATCAGACTTGCGAAAATTTTGATGGTTTCTCAACTATTCCTTAACTTCAAACTCCCATATCTCGTGAACGGATTGACGAACTCGAAAAATTCCTATTGCATCTGAAAGCAGATAATCGCCCGATTACAATGGTGTGAGTACTTTTCCCATAGGCCATTTCAGTTATTGGTTTCGAGTATCAGACTTGCGAAAATTTTGATGGTTTCTGAACCATTCCTTCACTTCAAACTCCCATATCTCGCGAACGGATTGACGAACTCCAGATATTCCTGTTGCATCTGAAAGTAGAAAGTCGCCCGATTACAACGGTATGTGTATTTTTGCCTTCGGCAAAAGTAGTTATTGGTTTCGAGAATCAGACTTGTGAAAATTTTGATGGTTTCTCAACCATTCCTTAGCTTCAAACTCCCATATCACGCGAACGGATTGACGTACTCGAGAAATTCCTGTTGCATCTGAAAGTAGAAACTCGCCCGATTACAATGGTGTGTGTGCTTTTCCCCTAGGCCATTCCAGTTATAGGTGTCGAGTATCAGACCGGCGAAAATTTTGATGGTTTCTCAACCATTCCTTACTTCAAACTCCCATATCTCGCGAACGGATTGGCGAACTCGAGATATTCCTTTTGCATCTGAAAGCAGATAATCGCCCGATTACAATGGTGTGAGTACTTTTCCCATAGGCCATTTCAGTTATTGGTTTCGAGTATCAGACTTGCGAAAATTTTGATGGTTTCTGTACCATTCCTTCACTTCAAACTCCCATATCTCGCGAACGGATTGACGAACTCCAGATATTCCTCTTGCATCTGAAAGTAGAAAGTCGCCCGATTACAACGGTATGTGTATTTTTGCCCTAGGCAATAGTAGTTATTGGTTTCGAGTATCAGACTTGTGAAAATTTTGATGGTTTCTCAACCATTCCTTAGCTTCAAACTCCCATATCACGCGAACGGATTGACGTACTCGAGAAATTCCTGTTGCATCTGAAAGTAGAAACTCGCCCGATTACAACGGTGTGTGTGCTTTTCCCCTAGGCCATTCCAGTTAGAGGTTTCGAGTATCAGACCAGCGAAAATTTTGACGGTTTCTCAACCATTACTTAACTTGGAACTCCCATATCTCGCGAACGGATTGACGAACTCGAAAAATTCCGGTTGCATCTGAAAGTAGAAACTCGCCCGATTACAATGGTGTGTGAACTTTTCCCCTAGGCCATTCCAGTTATTTGTTTCGAGTATCAAACTTGCGAAAATTTTGATGGTTTCTCAACCATTCCTTAGCTTCAAACTCCCATATCACGCGAACGGATTGATGTACTCGAGAAATTCCTGTTGCATCTGAAAGTAGAAACTCGCCCGATTACAATGGTGTGTGTGCTTTTCCCCTAGGCCATTCCAGTTATAGGTGTCGAGTATCAGACCGGCGAAAATTTTGATGGTTTCTCAACCATTCCTTACTTCAAACTCCCATATCTCGCGAACGGATTGGCGAACTCGAGATATTCCTGTTGCATCTGAAAGCAGATAATCGCCCGATTACAATGGTGTGAGAACTTTTCCCATAGGCCATTGTAGTTATTGGTTTCGAGTATCAGACTTGTGAAAATTTTGATGGTTTCTCAACCATTCCTTAACTTCAAACTCCCATATCACGCGAACGGATTGACGTACTCGAGAAATTCCTGTTGCATCTGAAAGTAGAAACTCGCCCGATTACAATGGTGTGTGTACTGTACCCCTAGGCCATTCCAGTTATTGGTTTCGAGTGTCAGACTTGCGAAAATTTTGATGGTTTCACAACCATTCCTTAACTTCAGACTCCCATATCTCGCGAACGGATTGACGAACTCGAGAAATTCCGGTAGCATCTGAAAGCAGAAAGTCGCCCGATTTCAATGGTGTGAGTACTTTTCCCGTAGGCCATTCCAGTTATTGGTTTCGATTATCAGACTTGCGAAAATTTTGATGGTTTCACCACCATTCCTTAACTTCAGACTCCCATATCTCGCGAACGGATTGACGAACTCGAAAAATTCCTGTTGCATCTGAAAGCAGATACTCGCCCGATTACAACGGTCTGTGTATTTTCCCCCTAGGCCATTGTAGTTATTGGCTTCGAGTATCAGAATTGCGAAAATTTTGATGGTTTCTCAATCACTCCTTAACTTCTAAATCCCATATCTCGCGAACGGATAGACGAACTCGAGAAATTCCTGTTGCATCTGAAAGTAGAAACTCGCCCGATTACAATGGTGTGTGTACTTTACCCTTAGGCCATTCCAGTTATTGGTTTCGAGTATCAGACTTGCGAAAATTTTGATGGTTTCTCAACCATTCCTTAAATTGAAACGCCCATATCTCGCGAACGGATTGATGAACTCGAGAAATAACTGTTGCATCTGAAAGTAGAAACTCGCCCGATTACAATGGTGTGTGTTCTATTCCCCTAGGCCATTCCAGTTACAGGTTTCGAGTATCAGATCAGCGAAAATTTTGATGGTTTCTCAACCATTCCTTAATTTCAAACTCCCATATCTCGCAAACGGATTGACGAACTCGAAAAATTCCTGTTGCATCTGAAAGTAGAAACTCGCCCGATTACAATGGTGTGTGAACTTTTCCCCTAGGCCATTCCAGTTATTTGTTTCGAGTATCAAACTTGGGAAAATTTTGATGGTTTCTCAACCATTCCTTAGCTTCAAACTCCCATATCTCGCGAACGGATTGACGAACTCCAAAAATTCCTGTTGCATCTGAAAGCAGATACTCGCCCGATTACAACGGTCTGTGTATTTTTCCCCTAGGCCATTGTAGTTATTGGCTTCGAGTATCAGACTTGCGAAAATTTTGATGGTTTTTCAATCATTCCTTAACTTCTAAATCCCATATCTCGCGAACGGATAGACGAACTCGAGAAATTCCTGTTGCATCTGAAAGTAGAAACTCGCCCGATTACAATGGTGTGTGTACTTTACCCCTAGGCCATTCCAGTTATTGGTTTCGAGTATCAGACTTGCGAAAATTTTGATGGTTTCTCAACCATTCCTCAACTTCAAACTCCCATATCTCGCGAACGTATTGACGAACTCGAAAAATTCCTATTGCATCTGAAAGCAGATAATCGCCCGATTACAATGGTGTGAGTACTTTTCCCATAGGCCATTTCAGTTATTGGTTTCGAGTATCAGACTTGCGAAAATTTTGATGGTTTCTGAACCATTCCTTCACTTCAAACTCCCATATCTCGCGAACGGATTGACGAACTCCAGATATTCCTGTTGCATCTGAAAGTAGAAAGTCGCCCGATTACAACGGTATGTGTATTTTTGCCCTAGGCAATAGTAGTTATTGGTTTCGAGTATCAGACTTGTGAAAATTTTGATGGTTTCTCAACCATTCCTTAACTTCAAACTCCCATATCTCGCGAACGGATTGACGAACTCGATTATTTCCTGTTGCATCTGAAAGTAGAAAGTCGACCGATTACAATGGTGTGTGTACTTTTCCCCTAGGCCATTCCAGTTTTGATTTCGAGTATCAGACTTGCGAAAATTTTGATGGTTTCTCAACCATTCCTTAACATCAAACTCCCATATCTCGCGAACGGATTGACGTACTCGAGAAATTCCTGTTGCATCTGAAAGTAGAAACTCGCCCGATTACAATGGTGTGTGTACTTTTCCACTAGGCCATTCCAGTTATTGGTTTCGAGTATCAGACTTGCGAAAATTTTGATGGTTTCTGTACCATTCCTTCACTTCAAACTCCCATATCTCGCGAACGGATTGACGAACTCCAGATATTCCTGTTGCATCTGAAAGTAGAAAGTCGCCCGATTACAACGGTATGTGTATTTTTGCCCTAGGCAATAGTAGTTATTGGTTTCGAGTATCAGACTTGTGAAAATTTTGATGGTTTCTCAACCATTCCTTACCTTCAAACTCCCATATCACGCGAACGGATTGACGTACTCGAGAAATTCCTGTTGCATCTGAAAGCAGAAACTCGCCCGATTACAACGGTGTGTGTGCTTTTCCCCTAGGCCATTCCAGTTAGAGGTTTCGAGTATCAGACCAGCGAAAATTTTGACGGTTTCTCAACCATTAGTTAACTTGGAACTCCCATATCTCGCGAACGGATTGACGAACTCGAGAAATTCCGGTTGCATCTGAAAGTAGAAACTCGCCCGATTACAATGGTGTGTGAACTTTTCCCCTAGGCCATTCCAGTTATTTGTTTCGAGTATCAAACTTGCGAAAATTTTGATGGTTTCTCAACCATTCCTTGGCTTCAAACTCCCATATCTCGCGAACGGATTGACGAACTCGAAAAATTCCTGTTGCATCTGAAAGCAGATACTCGCCCGATTACAACGGTCTGTGTATTTTTCCCCTAGGCCATTGTAGTTATTGGCTTCGAGTATCAGAGTTGCGAAAATTTTGATGGTTTCTCAATCATTCCTTAACTTCTAAATCCCATATCTCGCGAACGGATAGACGAACTCGAGAAATTCCTGTTGCATCTGAAAGTAGAAACTCGCCCGATTACAATGGTGTGTGTACTTTACCCCTAGGCCATTCCAGTTATTGGTTTCGAGTATCAGACTTGCGAAAATTTTGATGGTTTCTCAACCATTCCTTAGCTTCAAACTCCCATATCACGCGAACGGATTGACGTACTCGAGAAATTCATGTTGCATCTGAAAGTAGAAACTCGCCCGATTACAATGGTGTGTGTGCTTTTCCCCTAGGCCATTCCAGTTATAGGTGTCGAGTATCAGACCGGCGAAAATTTTGATGGTTTCTCAACCATTCCTTACTTAAAACTCCCATATCTCGCGAACGGATTGGCGAACTCGAGATATTCCTGTTGCATCTGAAAGCAGATAATCGCCCGATTACAATGGTGTGAGTACTTTTCCCATAGGCCATTGTAGTTATTGGTTTCGAGTATCAGACTTGCGAAAATTTTGATGGTTTCTCAACCATTCCTTAAATTGAAACGCCCATATCTCGCGAACGGATTGATGAACTCGAGAAATAACTGTTGCATCTGAAAGTAGAAACTCGCCCGATTACAATGGTGTGTGTATTTTTCCCCTAGGCCATTGTAGTTATTGGCTTCGAGTATCAGAGTTGCGAAAATTTTGATGGTTTCTCAACCATTCCTTAACTTCTAACTCCCATATCTCGCGAACGGATAGACGAACTCGAGAAATTCCGGGCGCATCTGAAAGTAGAAACTCGCCCGATTACAATGGTGTGTGTACTTTTCCCCTAGGCCATTCCAGTTATTGGTTTCGAGTGTCAGACTTGCGAAAATTTTGATGGTTTCACAACCATTCCTTAACTTCAGACTCCCATATCTCGCGAACGGATTGACGAACTCGAGAAATTCCGGTTGCATCTGAAAGCAGAACGTCGCCCGATGACAATGGTGTGAGTACTTTTCCCGTAGGCCATTCCAGTTATTGGTTTCGATTATCAGACTTGCGAAAATTTTGATGGTTTCACAACCATTCCTTAACTTCAGGCTCCCATATCTCGCGAACGGATTGACGAACTCGAAAAATTCCTGTTGCATCTGAAAGCAGATACTCGCCCGATTACAACGGTCTGTGTATTTTTCCCCTAGGCCATTGTAGTTATTGGCTTCGAGTATCAGACTTGCGAAAATTTTGATGGTTTCTCAATCATTCCTTAACTTCTAAATCCCATATCTCGCGAACGGATAGACGAACTCGAGAAATTCCTGTTGCATCTGAAAGTAGAAACTCGCCCGATTACAATGGTGTGTGTACTTTACCCTTAGGCCATTCCAGTTATTGGTTTCGAGTATCAGACTTGCGAAAATTTTGATGGTTTCTCAACCATTCCTTAAATTGAAACGCCCATATCTCGCGAACGGATTGATGAACTCGAGAAATAACTGTTGCATCTGAAAGTAGAAACTCGCCCGATTACAATGGTGTGTGTTCTATTTCCCTAGGTCATTCCAGTTACAGGTTTCGAGTATCAGATCAGCGAAAATTTTGATGGTTTCTCAACCATTCCTTAACTTCTAACTACCATATCTCGCGAACGGATAGACGAACTCGAGAAATTCCGGGTGCATCTGAAAGTAGAAACTCGCCCGATTACAATGGTGTGTGCACTTTTCCCCTAGGCTATTCCAGTTATTGGTTTCGTGTATCAGACTTGCAAAAATTTTGATGGTTTCTCAACCATTCCTTAACTTCAAACTCCCATATCTCGCGAACGGATTGACGAACTCGAAAAATTCCTGTTGCACCTGAAAGCAGATACTCGCCCGATTACAACGGTCTGTGTACTTTTCCCCTAGGCCATTGTAGTTATTGGTTTCGAGTATCAGACTTGCGAAAATTTTGATGGTTTCACAACCATTCCTTAAATTCAAACTCTCACATCTCGCGAACGGATTCACGAACTCGAGATATTCCAGTTGCATCTGAAAGTAGAAACTCGCCCGATTACAATGGTGTGAGTACTTTTCCTCTAGGCCATTTCAGTTATTGGTTTCGAGTATCAGACTTGCGAAAATTTTGATGGTTTCTGTACCATTCCTTCACTTCAAACTCCCATATCTCGCGAACGGATTGACGAACTCCAGATATTCCTGTTGCATCTGAAAGTAGAATCTCGCCCGATTACAATGGTGTGTGAACTTTTCCCCTAGGCCATTCCAGTTATTTGTTTCGAGTATCAAACTTGCGAAAATTTTGATGGTTTCTCAACCATTCCTTAGCTTCAAACTCCCATATCTCGCGAACGGATTGACGAACTCGAAAAATTCCTGTTGCATCTGAAAGCAGATACTCGCCCGATTACAACGGTCTGTGTATTTTTCCCCTTGGCCATTGTAGTTATTGGCTTCGAGTATCAGACTTGCGAAAATTTTGATGGTTTCTCAATCATTCCTTAACTTCTAAATCCCATATCTCGCGAACGGATAGACGAACTCGAGAAATTCCTGTTGCATCTGAAAGTAGAAACTCGCCCGATTACAATGGTGTGTGTACTTTTCCCCTAGGCCATTGTAGTTATTGGTTTCGAGTATCAGACTTGCGAAAATTTTGTTGGTTTCTCAACCATTCCTTAACTTCTAACTACCATATCTCGCGAACGGATAGACGAACTCGAGAAATTCCGGGCGCATCTGAAAGTAGAAACTCGCCCGATTACAATGGTGTGTGTACTTTTCCCCTGGGCCATTCCAGTTATTGGTTTCGAGTATCAGACTTGCGAAAATTTTGATGGTTTCACAACCATTCCTTAACTTCAGACTCCCATATCTCGCGAACGGATTGACGAACTCGAGAAATTCCGGTTGCATCTGAAAGCGGAAAGTCGCCCGATTACAACGGTATGTGTATTTTTGCCCTAGGCAATAATAGTTATTGGTTTCGAGTTTCAGACCTGCGAATATAAAGATGGTTTCTCAACCATTCCTTAACTTCAAACTCTCACATCTCGCGAACGGATTCACGACCTCGAGATATTCCAGTTGCAGCTGAAAGTAGGAACTCGCCCGATTACAATGGTGTGAGTACTTTTCCCGTAGGCCATTCCAGTTATTGGTTTCGATTATCAGACTTGGGAACATTTTGATGGTATCTCAACCATTCTTTAACTTCAAACTCCCATATCTCGCGAACGGATTGATGAACTCGAGAAATTCCTGTTGCATCTGAAAGTAGAAACTCGCCCGATTACAATGGTGTGTGTGCTTTTCCCCTAGGCCATTCCAGTTATTGGTTTCGAGTATCAGACTTGCGAACATTTTGATGGTATCTCAACCATTCCTTAACTTCAAACTCCCATATCTCGCGAACGGATTGACGAACTCGAGAAATTCCGGTTGCATCTGAAAGCAGAAAGTCGCCCGATTACAACGGTATGTGTATTTTTGCCCTGGGCAATAGTAGTTATTGGTTTCGAGAATCAGACTTGCGAAAATAAAGATGGTTTCTCAACCATTCCTTAACTTCAAACCCTCACATCTCGCGAACGGATTCACGAACTCGCGATATTCCAGTTGCATCTGAAAGTAGAAACTCGCCCGATTAGAATGGTGTGTGTACTTTTCCCCTAGGCCATTCCAGTTATTGGTTTCGAGTATCAGACTTGCGAAAATTTTGATGGTTTCACAACCATTCCTTAATTTCAGACTCCCATATCTCGCGAACGGATTGACGAACTCGAGATATTCCTGTTGTATCTGAAAGTAGAAACTCGCCCGATTACAATGGTGTGAGTACTTTTCCCCTAGGCCATTCCAGTTATTGGTTTCGATTATCAGACTTGCGAACATTTTGATGGTATCTCAACCATTCTTTAACTTCAAACTCCCATATCTCGCGAACGGATTGATGAACTCGAGAAATTCCTGTTGCATCTGAAAGTAGAAACTCGCCGGATTACAATGGTGTGTGTGCTTTTCCCCTAGGCCATTCCAGTTATTGGTTTCGAGTATCAGACTTGCGAAAATTTTAATGGTTCCTCAACCATTCCTTAGCTTCAAACTCCTATATCACGCGAACGGATTGACGTACTCGAGAAATTCCTGTTGCATCTGAAAGTAGAAACTCGCCCGATTACAATGGTGTGTGTACTTTTCCACTAGGCCATTCCAGTTATTGGTTTCGAGTATCAAACTTGCGAAAATTTTGATGGTTTCTCAACCATTCCTTAACTTCAAACTCCCATATCTCGCGAACGGATTGACGAACTCGAAAAATTCCTGTTGCATCTGAAAGCAGATACTCGCCCGATTACAACGGTCTGTGTTCTTTTCCCCTAGGCCATTGTAGTTATTGGTTTCGAGTATCAGAATTGCGAAAATTTTGATGGTTTCTCAACCGTCTCTTAACTCCAAACTCCCATATCTCGCGAACGGATTGACGAACTCGAGAAATTCCTGTTGCATCTGAAAGTAGAAACTCGCCCGAATACAACGGTATGTGTATTTTTCCCCTAGGTCTTTGTAGTTATTGGTTTCGAGTATCAGACTTGCGAAGATTTTGATGCTTTCTCAATCATTCCTTAACTTCAAACTCCCTCATCTCGCGAACGGATTGACGAACTGGGAAATTCCTGTTGCATCTGAGAGTAGAAACTCGCCCGATTACAACGGTGTCTGTGCTTTTCCCCTAGTCCATTCCAGTTATTCGTTTCTAGCATCAGAATTGCGAAAATTTTGATGGTTTCTCAACCATTCCTTAACTTCAAACTCCCATATCTCGCGAACGGATTGACGAACTCGAGAAATTCCGGTTGCATCTGAAAGCAGATACTCGCCCGATTACAACGGTCTGTGTATTTTTCCCCCAGGCCATTGTAGTTATTGGTTTCGAGTATCAGACTTGCGAAAATTTTGATGGTTTCTGAACCATTCCTTCACTTCAAACTCCCATATCTCGCGAACGGATTGACGAACTCCAGATATTCCTGTTGCATCTGAAAGTAGAAAGTCGCCCGATTACAACGGTATGTGTATTTTTGCCCTAGGCAATAGTAGTTATTGGTTTCGAGTATCAGACTTGCGAAAATTTTAATGGTTCCTCAACCATTCCTTAGCTTCAAACTCCTATATCACGCGAACGGATTGACGTACTCGAAAAATTCCTGTTGCATCTGAAAGCAGATACTCGCCCGATTACAACGGTCTGTGTTCTTTTCCCCTAGGCCATTGTAGTTATTGGTTTCGAGTATCAGAATTGCGAAAATTTTGATGGTTTCTCAACCATTCCTTAACTTCAAACACTCACATCTCGCGAACGGATTGACGAACTCGAGATACTCCTGTTGCATCTGAATGTAGAAACTCGCCCGATGGCAACGGTATGTGTTCTTTCCCCCTAGGCCATTCCAGTTATTGGTTTCGAGTATCAAACTTGCGAAAATTTTGATGGTTTCTCAACCATTCCTTAACTTCAAACTCCCATATCTCGCGAACGGATTGGCGAACTCGAGATATTCCTGTTGCATCTGAAAGTAGAAACTCGCCCGATTACAATGGTGTGTGTACTTTTCCACTAGGCCGTTCCAGTTATTGGTTTCGAGTATCAAACTTGCGAAAATTTTGATGGTTTCTCAACCATTCCTTAACTTCAAACTCCCATATCTCGCGAACGGATTGACGAACTCGAAAAATTCCTGTTGCATCTGAGAGCAGATACTCGCCCGATTACAACGGTCTGTGTACTTTTCCCCTAGGCCATTGTAGTTATTGGTTTCGAGTATCAGACTTTCGTAAATTTTGATGGTTTCTCAACCATTCCTTAACTTCTAACTCCCATATCTCGCGAACGGATTGACGAACTCGAGATATTCCTGTTGTATCTGAAAGTAGAAACTCGCCCGATTACAATGGTGTGAGTACTTTTCCCCTAGGCCATTCCAGTTATTGGTTTCGATTATCAGACTTGCGAACATTTTGATGGTATCTCAACCATTCTTTAACTTCAAACTCCCATATCTCGCGAACGGATTGATGAACTCGAGAAATTCCTGTTGCATCTGAAAGTAGAAACTCGCCCGATTACAATGGTGTGTGTGCTTTTCCCCTAGGCCATTCCAGTTATTGGTTTCGAGTATCAGACTTGCGAAAATTTTGATGGTTTCACAACCATTCCTTAATTTCAGACTCCCATATCTCGCGAACGGATTGACGAACTCGAGAAATTCCGGTTGCATCTGAAAGCAGAAAGTCGCTCGATTACAACGGTATGTGTATTTTTGCCCTAGGCAATAGTAGTTATTGGTTTCGAGTATCAGACTTGCGAAAATAAAGATGGTTTCTCAACCATTCCTTAACTTCAAACTCTCACATCTCGCGAACGGATTCACGAACTCGAGATATTCCAGTTGCATCTGAAAGTAGAAACTCGCCCGATTACAATGGTGTGAGTACTTTTCCCCTAGGCCATTTCAGTTATTGGTTTCGAGTATCAGACTTGCGAAAATTTTGATGGTTTCTGAACCATTCCTTCACTTCAAACTCCCATATCTCGCGAACGGATTGACGAACTCCAGATATTCCTGTTGCATCTGAAAGTAGAAAGTCGCCCGATTACAACGGTATGTGTATTTTAGCCCTAGGCAATAGTAGTTATTGGTTTCGAGTATCAGACTTGCGAAAATTTTAATGGTTCCTCAACCATTCCTTAGCTTCAAACTCCTATATCACGCGAACGGATTGACGTACTCGAGAAATTCCTGTTGCATCTGAAAGTAGAAACTCGCCCGATTACAATGGTTTGTGTACTTTTCCACTAGGCCATTCCAGTTATTGGTTTCGAGTATCAAACTTGCGAAAATTTTGATGGTTTCTCAACCATTCCTTAACTTCAAACTCCCATATCTCGCGAACGGATTGACGAACTCGAAAAATTCCTGTTGCATCTGAAAGCAGATACTCGCCCGATTACAACGGTCTGTGTTCTTTTCCCCTAGGCCATTGTAGTTATTGGTTTCGAGTATCAGAATTGCGAAAATTTTGATGGTTTCTCAACCGTCTCTTAACTCCAAACTCCCATATCTCGCGAACGGATTGACGAACTCGAGAAATTCCTGTTGCATCTGAAAGTAGAAACTCGCCCGAATACAACGGTATGTGTATTTTTCCCCTAGGTCTTTGTAGTTATTGGTTTCGAGTATCAGACTTGCGAAGATTTTGATGCTTTCTCAATCATTCCTTAACTTCAAACTCCCTCATCTCGCGAACGGATTGACGAACTGGAGAAATTCCTGTTGCATCTGAGAGTAGAAACTCGCCCGATTACAACGGTGTCTGTGCTTTTCCCCTAGTCCATTCCAGTTATTCGTTTCTAGCATCAGAATTGCGAAAATTTTGATGGTTTCTCAACCATTCCTTAACTTCAAACTCCCATATCTCGCGAACGGATTGACGAACTCGAGAAATTCCAGTTGCATCTGAAAGCAGATACTCGCCCGATTACAACGGTCTGTGTATTTTTCCCCCAGGCCATTGTAGTTATTGGTTTCGAGTATCAGACTTGCGAAAATTTTGATGGTTTCTCAACCATTCCTTAACTTCAAACTCCCACATCTTGCGAACGGACTCACGAACTCGAGATATTCCAGTTGCATCTGAAAGTAGAAACACGCCCGAATACAATGGTGTGTGTGCTTTTCCCCTAGGCCATTCCAGTTATAGGTTTCGAGTATCAGAATTGCGAAAATTTTGATGGTTTCTCAACCATTCCTTAACTTCAAACTCCCATATCTCGCGAACGGATTGACGAACTCGAGATATTCCTGTTGCATCTGAAAGTAGAAAGTCGCCCGATTACAACGGTATGTGTATTTTTGCCCTAGGCAATAGTAGTTATTGGTTTCGAGTATCAGACTTGCGAAAATTTAGATGGTTTCTCAACTATTCCTTAACTTCAAACTCCCATATCTCGCGAACGGATTGACGAACTCGAGATATTCCTGTTGCATCTGAAAGTAGAGACTCGCCCGATTACAATGGTGTGTGTTCTTTTCCCCTAGGCCATTCCAGTTATAGGTTTCGAGTATCAGATCAGCGAAAATTTTGATGGTTTCTCAACCATTCCTTAACTTCAAACTCCCATATCTCGCGAACGGATTGACGTACTCGAAAAATTCCTGTTGCATCTGAAAGCAGATACACGCTCGATTACAACGGTCTGTGTACTTTTCCCCTAAGGCCATTGTAGTTATTGGATTCGAGTATCAGACTTGCGAAAATTTTGATGGTTTCTCAACCATTCCTTAACTTCTAACTCCCATATCTCGCGAACGGATAGACGAGCTCGAGAAATTCCGGTTGCATCTGAAAGTAGAAACTCGCCCGATTACAATGGTGTGTGTACTTTTCCCCTAGGCCATTCCAGTTATTGGTTTCGAGTATCAGACTTGCGAAAATAAAGATGGTTTCTCAACCATTCCTTAACTTCAAACTCTCACATCTCGCGAACGGATTCACGAACTCGATATATTCCAGATGCATCTGAAAGTAGAAACTCGTCCGATTACAATGGTGTGAGTACTTTTCCCCTAGGCCATTTCAGTTACTGGTTTCGAGTATCAGACTTGCGAAAATTTTGATGGTCTGTACCATTCCTTCACTTCAAACTCCCATATCTCGCGAACGGATTGACGAACTCCAGATATTCCTGTTGCATCTGAAAGTAGAAAGTCGCCCGATTACAACGGTATGTGTGCTTTTCCCCTAGGCCATTCCAGTTATAGGTTTCGAGTATCAGACCAGCGAAAATTTTGACGGTTTCTCAATCATTACTTAACTTGGAACTCCCATATCTCGCGAACGGAATGACGAACTCGAGATATTCCTGTTGCATCTGAATGTAGAAACTCGCCCGATGGCAACGGTATGTGTTCTTTTCCCCTAGGCCATTGTAGTTATTGGTTTCGAGTATCAGACTTGCGAAAATTTTGATGGTTTCTCAACCATTCCTTAACTTCTAACTCCCATATCTCGCGAACGGATTGACGAACTCGAGATATTCCTGTTGCATCTGAAAGTAGAAACTCGCCCGATTACAATGGTGCATGTACTTTTCCCCTAGGCTATTCCAGTTATTGGTTTCGTGTATCAGACTTGCAAAAATTTTGATGGTTTCACAACCATTCTTTAACTTCAAACTCCCATATCTCGCGAACGGATTGACGAACTCCAGATATTCCTGTTGCATCTGAAAGTAGAAAGTCGCCCGATTACAACGGTATGTGTGCTTTTCCCCTAGGCCATTCCAGTTATAGGTTTCGAGTATCAGACCAGCGAAAATTTTGACGGTTTCTCAACCATTACTTAACTTGGAACTCCCATATCTCGCGAACGGAATGACGAACTCGAGATATTCCTGTTGCATCTGAATGTAGAAACTCGCCCGATGGCAACGGTATGTGTTCTTTTCCCCTAGGCCATTGTAGTTATTGGTTTCGAGTATCAGACTTGCGAAAATTTTGATGGTTTCTCAACCATTCCTTAACTTCTAACTCCCATATCTCGCGAACGGATTGACGAACTCGAGATATTCCTGTTGCATCTGAAAGTAGAAACTCGCCCGATTACAATGGTGCATGTACTTTTCCCCTAGGCTATTCCAGTTATTGGTTTCGTGTATCAGACTTGCAAAAATTTTGATGGTTTCACAACCATTCTTTAACTTCAGACTCCCATATCTCGCGAACGTATTGACGAACTCGAGAAATTCCGGTTGCATCTGAAAGCAGAAAGTCGTCCGATTACAACGGTATGTGTATTTTTGCCCTAGAGAATAGTAGTTATTGGTTTCGAGTATCAGACTTCCGAAAACGTAGATGGTTTCTCAACCATTCCTTAACTTCAAACTCTCACATCTCGTGAACGGATTCACGAACTCGAGATATTCCAGTTGCATCTGAAAGTAGAAACTCGCCCGATTACAACGGTGTCTGTGCTTTTCCCCTAGTCCATTCCAGTTATTCGTTTCTACCATCAGAATTGCGAAAATTTTGATGGTTTCTCAACCATCTCTTAACCCCAAACTCCGATATCTCGCGAACGGATTGACGAACTCGGAAATTCCTGTTGCATTTGAAAGTAGAAACTCGTCCGATTATAATGGTGTGTGTACTTTTCCCCTAGGCCATTGTAGTTATTGGTTTCGAGTATCAGACTTGCGAACATTTTGATGGTTTCTCAACCATTCCTTAACTTCAAACTCCCATATCTCGCGAACGGATTGACGAACTCGATAAATTCCTGTTGCATCTTAAAGCAGATACTCGCCCGATTACAACGGTCTGTGTATTTTTCCCCTAGGCCATTGTAGTTATTGGTTTCGAGTATCAGACTTGCGAAAATTTTGATGGTTTCTCAATCATTCCTTAACTTCTAACTCCCACATCTCGCGAACGGATTGACCAACTCGAGATATTCCAGTTGCATCTGAAAGTAGAAACTCGCCCGATTACAATGGTGTGTGCACTTTTCCCGTAGGCCATTCCAGTTATTGGTTTCGAGTATCAGACTTGCGAACATTTTGATGGTTTCTCAACCATTCCTTAACTTCAAACTCCCATATCTCGCGAACGGATTGATGAACTCGAGAAATTCCTGTTGCATCTGATATTAGAAAGTCGCCCGATTACAACGGTATGTGTATTTTTGCCCTAGGCAATAGTAGTTATTGATTTCGAGTATCAGACTTGCGAAAATTTTGATGGTTTCTCAACCATTCCTTAGCTTCAAACTCCCATATCTCGCGAACGGATTGACGAACTCGAAAAAATCCTGTTGCATCTGAAAGCAGATACTCGCCCGATTACAACGGTCTGTGTATTTTTCCCCTAGGCCACTGTACTTATTGGTTTCGAGTATCAAACTTGCGAAAATTTTGATGGTTTCTCAATCATTCCTTAGCATCAAACTCCCATATCTCGCGAACGGATTGACGAACTCGAAAAATTCCTGTTGCATCTGAAAGCAGATACTCGCCCGATTACAACGGTCTGTGTATTTCTCCCCTAGGCCATTCCAGTTATAGGTTTCGAGTATCAGACCAGCGAAAATTTTGATGGTTTCTCAACCATTCCTTAACTTCAAACTACCATATCTCGCGAACGGATTGACGAACTTGAGGTATTCCTGTTGCATCTGAAAGTAGAAACTCGCCCGATTACAAAGGTGTGTGAATTTTTCCCCTAGGCCTTTGTAGTTATTGGTTTCGAGTATCAGACTTGCGAAAATTTTGATGGTTTCTCAACCGTTCCTTAACTTCAAACTCCCATATCTCGCGAACGGATTGACGAACTCGAGATATCCCTGTTGCATCTGAAAGTAGAAACTCGCCCGATTACAATGGTGTGTGAACTTTTCCCCAAGGCCATTCCAGTTATTGGTTTCGAGTATCAAACTTGCGAAAATTTTGATGGCTTCTCAATCATTCCTTAACTTCAAACTCCCACATCTTGCGAACGGATTCACGAACTCGATATATTCCAGATGCATCTGAAAGTAGAAACTCGCCCGATTACAATGGTGTGAGTACTTTTCCCCTAGGCCATTTCAGTTATAGGTTTCGAGTATCAGACCAGCGAAAATTTTGATGGTTCCTCAACCATTCCTTAACTTCAAACTCCCATATCTCGCGAACGGATTGACGAACTTGAGGTATTCCTGTTGCATCTGAATGTAGAAACTCGCCCGATTACAATGGTGTGTGAATTTTTCCCCTAGGCCATTGCAGTTATTGGTTTCGAGTATCAGACTTGCGAAAATTTTGATGGTTTCTCAACCGTTCCTTAACTTCAAACTCCCATATCTCGCGAACGGATTGGCGAACTCGAGATATCCCTGTTGCATCTGAAAGTAGAAACACGCCCGATTACAATGGTGTGTGTACTTTTCCAATAGGCCATTCCAGTTATTGGTTTCGAGTATCAGAATTGCGAAAATTTTGATGGCTTCTCAACCGTCTCTTAACTGCAAACTCCCATATCTCGCGAACGGATTGACGAACTCGAGAAATTCCTGTTGCATCTGAAAGTAGAAACTCGCCCGAATACAACAGTATGTGTATTTTTCCCCTAGGTCTTTGTAGTTATTGGTTTCTAGCATCAGAATTGCGAAAATTTTGATGGTTTCTCAACCATTCCTTAACTTCAAACTCCCATATCTCGCGAACGGATTGACGAACTCGAAAAATTCCAGTTGCATCTGAAAGCAGATACCCGCCCGATTACAACGGTCTGTGTATTTTTCCCCCAGGCCATTGTAGTTATTGGTTTCGAGTATCAGACTTGCGAAAATTTTGATGGTTTCTCAATCATTCCTTAACTTCAAACTCTCACATCTTGCGAACGGACTCACGAACTCGAGATATTCCAGTTGCATCTGACAGTAGAAACTCGCCCGATTACAATGGTGTGAGTACTTTTCCCCTAGGCCATTCCAGTTATTGGTTTCGAGTATCAGACTTGCGAACATTTTGATGGTTTCTCAACCATTCCTTAACTTCAAACTCCCATATTTCGCGAACGGATTCATGAACTCGAGAAATTCCTGTTGCATCTGAAAGTAGAAACACGCCCGATTACAATGGTGTGTGTGCTTTTCCCCTAGGCCATTCCAGGTATAGGTTTCGAGTATCAGAATTGCGAAAATTATGATGGTTTCTCAACCATTCCTTAACTTCAGACTCCCATATCTCGCGAACGGATTGACGAACTCGAAAAATTCCTGTTGCATCTGAAAGTAGAAAGTCGCCAGATTACAACGGTATGTGTATTTTTGCCCTAGGCAATAGTAGTTATTGGTTTCGAGTATCAGACTTGCGAAAATTTAGATGGTTTCTGTACCATTCCTTCACTTCAAACTCCCATATCTCGCGAACGGATTGACGAACTCCAGATATTCCTGTTGCATCTGAAAGTAGAAAGTCGCCCGATTACAACGGTATGTGTATTTTTGCCCTAGGCAATAGTAGTTATTGGTTTCGAGTATCAGACTTGTGAAAATTTTGAAGGTTTCTCAACCATTCCTTAGCTTCAAACTCCCGTATCACGCGAACGGATTCACGTACTCGAGAAATTCCTGTTGCATCTGAAAGTAGAAACCCGCCCGATTACAATGGTGTGTGTGCTTTTCCCCTAGGCCATTCCAGTTATAGGTTTCGAGTATCAGACCAGCGAAAATTTTGACGGTTTCTCATCCATTACTTAACTTGGAACTCCCATATCTCGCGAACGGAACGACGAACTCGAGATATTCCTGTTGCATCTGAATGTAGAAACTCGCCCGATGGCAAGGGAATGTGTTCTTTTCCCCTAGGCCATTCCAGTTATTGGTTTCGAGTATCAAACTTGCGAAAATTTTGATGGTTTCTCAACCATTCCTTAACTTCAAACTCCCATATCTTGCGAACGGATTGGCGAACACGAGATATTCCTGTTGCATCTGAAAGTAGATACTGGCCCGATTACAATGGTGTGTGTACTTCTCCACTAGGCCATTCCAGTTATTGGTTTCGAGTATCAAACTTGCGAAAATTTTGATGGTTTCTCAACCATTCCTTAACTTCTAACTCCCATATCTCGCGAACGGATTGACGAACTCGAGATATTCCTGTTGCATCTGAAAGTAGAAACTCGCCCGATTACAATGGTGCATGTACTTTTCCCCTAGGCTATTCCAGTTATTGGTTTCGTGTATCAGACTTGCAAAAATTTTGATGGTTTCACAACCATTCTTTAACTTCAGACTCCCATATCTCGCGAACGTATTGACGAACTCGATAAATTCCGGTTGCATCTGAAAGCAGAAAGTCGTCCGATTACAACGGTATGTGTATTTATGCCCTAGGCAATAGTAGTTATTGGTTTCGAGTATCAGACTTGCGAAAACGTAGATGGTTTCTCAACCATTCCTTAACTTCAAACTCTCACATCTCGTGAACGGATTCACGAACTCGAGATATTCCAGTTGCATCTGAAAGTAGAAACTCGCCCGATTACAACGGTGTCTGTGCTTTTCCCCTAGTCCATTCCAGTTATTCGTTTCTACCATCAGAATTGCGAAAATTTTGATGGTTTCTCAACCATCTCTTAACTCCAAACTCCGATATTTCGCGAACGGATTGACGAATCCGAAAAATTTCTGTTGCATCTCGCATTAGAAACTCTTCCGATTACAAAGGTATGTGTTCTTTTCCCCTAGGCCATTCCAGTTATTCGTTTCTAGCATCAGAATTGCGAAAATTTTGATGGTTTCTCAACCGTCTCTTAACTCCAAACTCCCATATCTCGCGAACGGATTGACGAACTCGGAAATTCCTGTTGCATTTGAAAGTAGAAACTCGTCCGATTACAATGGTGTGTGTACTTTTCCCCTAGGCCATTGTAGTTATTGGTTTCGAGTATCAGACTTGCGAACATTTTGATGGTTTCTCAACCATTCCTTAACTTCAAACTCCCATATCTCGCGAACGGATTGACGAACTCGATAAATTCCTATAGCATCTGAAAGCAGATACTCGCCCGATTACAGCGGTCTGTGTATTTTTCCCCTAGGCCATTGTAGTTATTGGTTTCGAGTATCAGACTTGCGAAAATTTTGATGGTTTCTCAATCATTCCTTAACTTCTAACTCCCACATCTCGCGAACGGATTGACCAACTCGAGATATTCCAGTAGCATCTGAAAGTAGAAACTCGCCCGATTACAATGGTGTGTGTACTTTTCCCGTAGGCCATTCCAGTTATTGGTTTCGAGTATCAGACTTGTGAAAATTTTGATGCTTTCTCAACCGTCTCTTAACTCCAAACTCCCATATCTCGCGAACGGATTGACGAACTCGGAAATTCCTGTTGCATTTGAAAGTAGAAACTCGCCCGATTACAACGGTATGTGTATTTTTGCCCTAGGCAATAGTAGTTATTGATTTCGAGTATCAGACTTGCGAAAATTTTGATGGTTTCTCAACCGTTCCTTAACTTCAAACTCCCATATCTCGCGAACGGATTGACGAACTCGAGATATTCCAGTTGCATCTGAAAGTAGAAACTCGCCCGATTACAATGGCGTGTGAACTTTTCCCCTAGGCCATTCCAGTTATTGGTTTCGAGTATCAGACTTGCGAAAATTTTGACGGTTTCACAACCATTCCTTAACTTCAGACTCCCATATCTCGTTAACGGATTGACGAACTCGAGAAATTCCGGTTGCATCTGAAAGCAGAATGTCGCCCGATTACAACGGTATGTGTATTTTGGCCCTAGGCAATAGTAGTTATTGGTTTCGAGTATCAGACTTGCGAAAATATAGATGGTTTCTCAACCATTCCTTAAATTCAAACGCCCATATCTCGCGAACGGATTGATGAACTCGAGAAATAACTGTTGAACCTGTAAGTAGAAACTCGCCCGATTACAATGGTGTGTGTTCTTTTCCTCTAGGCCATTCCAGTTATAGGTTTCGAGTATCAGACCAGCCAAAATTTTGATGGTTTCTCAACCATTCCGTAACTTCAAACTCCCATATCTCGCGAACGGATTGACGAACTCGAGAAATTCCTGTTGCATCTGAAAGCAGAAACTCGCCCGATTACATTGGTATGTGTATTTTTGCCCTAGGCCATTCCAGTTATTCGTTTCTAGCATCAGAATTGCGAAAATTTTGATGGTCTCTCAATCGTCTCTTAACTCCAAAGTCCCATATCTCGCGAACGGATTGACGAACTCGAGAAATTCCTGTTGCATCTGAAAGTAGAAACGCGCCCGATTGCAACGGTATGTGTTCTTTTCCCCTAGGCCATTCCAGTTATTCGTTTCTAGCATCAGAATTGCGAAAATTTTGATGGTTTCTCCACCGTCTCTTAACTCCAAACCCCCATATCTCGCGAACGGATTGACGAACTCGAGAAATGCCTGCTGCATCTGAAAGTAGAAACGCGCCCTATTGCAACGGTATGTGTTCTTTTCCCCTAGGCCATTCCAGTTATTCGTTTCTAGCATCAGAATTGCGAAAATTTTGATGGTTTCTCCACCGTCTCTTAACTCCAAACTCCCATATCTCGCGAACGGATTGACGAACTCGAGAAATGCCTGCTGCATCTGAAAGTAGAAACTCGCCCGATTACCACGGTATGTGTATTTTCCCCCTAGGTCTTTGTAGTTATTGGTTTCGAGTATCAGACTTGTGAAAATTTTGATGCTTTCTCAACCATTCCTTAACTTCAAACTCCCACATCTCGCGAACGGATTGACGAACTGGAGAAATTCCTGTAGCATCTGAGAGTAGCAACTCGCCCGATTACAACGGTGTGTGTGCTTTTCCCCTAGGCCATTGTAGTTATTGGTTTCGAGTATCAGACTTGCGAAAATATAGATGGTTTCTCAACCATTCCTTAAATTCAAACGCCCATATCTCGCGAACGGATTGATGGACTCGAGAAATAACTGTTGAACCTGTAAGTAGAAACTCGCCCGATTACAATGGTGTGTGTTCTTTTCCCCTAGGCCATTCCAGGTATAGGTTTCGAGTATCAGACCAGCCAAAATTTTGATGGTTTCTCAACCATTCCGTAACTTCAAACTCCCATATCTCGCGAACGGATTGACGAACTCGAGAAATTCCTGTTGCATCTGAAAGCAGAAACTCGCCCGATTACATTGGTATGTGTATTTTTGCCCTAGGCCATTCCAGTTATTCGTTTCTAGCATCAGAATTGCGAAAATTTTGATGGTCTCTCAATCGTCTCTTAACTCCAAAGTCCCATATCTCGCGAACGGATTGACGAACTCGAGAAATTCCTGTTGCATCTGAAAGTAGAAACGCGCCCGATTCCAACGGTATGTGTTCTTTTCCCCTAGGCCATTCCAGTTATTCGTTTCTAGCATCAGAATTGCGAAAATTTTGATGGTTTCTCCACCGTCTCTTAACTCCAAACTCCCATATCTCGCGAACGGATTGACGAACTCGAGAAATGCCTGCTGCATCTGAAAGTAGAAACTCGCCCGATTACCACGGTATGTGTATTTTTCCCCTAGGCCATTGTAGTTATTGGTTTCGAGTATCAGACTTGCGAAAATCTTGATGGTTTCACAACCATTCCTTAACTTCAAACTCCCAAATTTCGCGAACGGATTGACGAACTCGAGAAATTCCTGTTGCATCTGAAAGCAGAAACTCGCCCGATTACAATGGCATGTGTATTTTTGCCCCAGGCAATAGTAGTTATTGGTTTCGAGTATCAGACTTGCGAAAATTTTGACGGTTTCTCCACCATTACTTAACTTCGAACTCCCATATCTCGCGAACGGATTGACGAACTCGAGATATTCCTGTTGCATCTGAATGTAGAAACTCGTCCGATTGCAACGGTATGTGTTCTTTTCCTCTAGGCCATTCCAGTTATTCGTTTCTAGCATCAGAATTGCGAAAATTTTGATGGTCTCTCAACCGTCTCTTAACTCCAAACTCCCATATCTCGCGAACGGATTGACGAACTCGGGAAATTCCTGTTGCATCTGAAAGTAGAAACTCGCCCGATTGCAACGGTGTGTGTGCTTTTCCCCTAGGCCATTGTAGTTATTGGTTTCGAGTATCAGACTTGCGAAAATTTTGATGGTTTCACAACCATTCCTTAACTTCAAACTCCCATATCTCGCGAACGCATTGACGAACTCGAGAAATTAATGTTGCATCTGAAAGTAGAAACTCGCCCGACTACAATGGTGTGTGTGCTTTTCCCCTAGGCCATTCCAGTTATAGGTTTCGAGTATCAGACCAGCGAAAATTTTGATGGTGCCTCAAACATTCCTTAACTTCAAACTCCCACATCTCGCGAACGGATTAACGAACTGGAGAAATTCCTGTTGCATCTGAGAGTAGCAGCTGGCCCGATTACAACGGTGTGTGTGCTTTTCCCCTAGGCCATTGTAGTTATTGGTTTCGAGTGTCAGACTTGCGAAAATTTTGATGGTTTCACAACCATTCCTTAACTTCAAACTCCCATATCTCGCGAACGGATTGACGAACTTGAGAAATTAATGTTGCATCTGAAAGTAGAAACTCGCCCGATTGCAACGGTAAGTGTTCTTTTCCCCTAGGCCATTCCAGTTATTCGTTTCTAGCATCAGAATTGCGAAAATTTTGATGGTTTCTCCACCGTCTCTTAACTCCAAACTCCCATATCTCGCGAACGGATTGACGAACTCGAGAAATGCCTGCTGCATCTGAAAGTAGAAACTCGCCCGATTACCACGGTATGTGTATTTTTCCCCTAGGTCTTTGTAGTTATTGGTTTCGAGTATCAGACTTGTGAAAATTTTGATGCTTTCTCAACCATTCCTTAACTTCAAACTCCCACACCTCGCGAACGGATTGACGAACTGGAGAAATTCCTGTAGCATCTGAGAGTAGCAACTCGCCCGATTACAACGGTGTGTGTGCTTTTCCCCTAGGCCATTGTAGTTATTGGTTTCGAGTATCAGACTTGCGAAAATTTTGATGGTTTCACAACCATTCCTTAACTTCAAACTCCCAAATTTCTCGAACGGATTGACGAACTCGAGAAATTCCTGTTGCATCTGAAAGCAGAAACTCGCCCGATTACAATGGCATGTGTATTTTTGCCCCAGGCAATAGTAGTTATTGGTTTCGAGTATCAGACTTGCGAAAATTTTGACGGTTTCTCCACCATTACTTAACTTCGAACTCCCATATCTCGCGAACGGATTGACGAACTCGAGATATTCCTGTTGCATCTGAATGTAGAAACTCGTCCGATTGCAACGGTATGTGTTCTTTTCCTCTAGGCCATTCCAGTTACTCGTTTCTAGCATCAGAATTGCGAAAATTTTGATGGTCTCTCAACCGTCTCGTAACTCCAAACTCCCATATCTCGCGAACGGATTGACGAACTCGGGAAATTCCTGTTGCATCTGAAAGTAGAAACTCGCCCGATTACAATGGTGTGTGTGCTTTTCCCCTAGGCCATTCCAGTTATAGGTTTCGAGTATCAGACCAGCGAAAATTTTGATGGTTTCTCAACCATTCCTTAACTTCAAACTCCCACATCTCGCGAACGGATTGACGAACTGGAGAAATTCCTGCTGCATCTGAAAGTAGAAACTCGACCGATTACAACAGTGTGTGTGCTTTTCCCCTAGTCCATTCCAGTTATAGGTTTCGAGTATCAGGCCAGCGAAAACTTTGTCGGTTTCTCAACAATTACTTAACTTCGAACTCCCATATCTCGCGATCGGATTGACGAACTCGAGATATTCCTGTTGCATTTGAAAGTTGAAACTCGCCCGATTACAATGGTGTGTGTGCTTTTCCCTAGGCCATTCCAGTTATTGGTTTCGAGTATCAGACCAGCGAAAATTTTGATGGTTTCTCAACCATTCCTTAACTTCAAACTCCCATATCTCGCGGACGGATTTACGAACTTGAGAAATTAATGTTGCATCTGACAGTAGAAACTCGCCCGATTACAATGGTGTGTGTGCTTTTCCCCTAGGCCATTCCAGTTGTAGGTTTCGAGTATCAGACCAGCGAAAATTTTGATGGTTTCTCATCCATTACTTAACTTCAAACTCCCACATCTCGCGAACGGATTGACGAACTGGAGAAATTCCTGCTGCATCTGAAAGTAGAAACTCGACCGATTACAACAGTGTGTGTGCTTTTCCCCTAGTCCATTCCAGTTATAGGTTTCGAGTATCAGACCAGCGAATATTTTGTCGGTTTCTCAACAATTACTTAACTTCGAACTCCCATATCTCGCGATCGGATTGACGAACTCGAGATATTCCTGTTGCATCTGAAAGTTGAAACTCGCCCGATTACAATGGTGTGTGTGCTTTTCCCCTAGGCCATTCCAGTTATAGGTTTCGAGTATCAGACCAGCGAAAATTTTGTCGGTTTCTCAACAATTACTTAACTTCGAACTCCCATATCTCGCGATCGGATTGACGAACTCGAGATATTCCTGTTGCATCTGAAATTAGAAACTAGCCCGATTACAATGGTATCTGTATTTTTGCCCTAGGCAATAGTAGTTATTGGTTTCGAGTATCAGACTTGCGAAGATTTTGATGCTTTCTCAACCATTCCTTAACTTCAATCTCCCATATCTCGCGGACGGATTGACGAAGTCGAGGAATTCCTGTTGCATCTGAAAGTAGAAACTCGCACGATTACAACGGTGTTTGTTCTTTTCCCCTAGGCCATTCCAGTTATTGGTTTCGAGTATCAGAATTGCGAAAATTTTGATGGTTTCTCAACCATTCCTTAACTTCACACTACCATATCTCGCGAACGGATTGACGATCTCGAGAAGTTCCTATTGCATCTGAAAGCAGATTCTCGCCCGATTACAACGGTCTGTGTATTTTTCCCCTAGGTCATTGTAGTTATTGGTTTCGAGTATCAGAGTTGCGCAAATTTTGATGGTTTCTCATCCATTCCTTAACTTCTAACTCCCATATCTCGCGAACGGATTGACGAACTCGAGAAATTCCTGTTGCATCTGAAAGTAGAAACTCGCCCGATTACAATGGTGTGTGTACTTTTCCCTTAGGCCATTCCAGTTATTGGTTTCGAGAATCAGGCTTGCGAAAATTTTGTTGGTTTCTCAACCATTCCTTAACTTCAAACTTCCACATCTCGCGAACGGATTGACGAACTGGAGAATTTCCTCTTGCATCTGAGAGTAGAAACCCGCCCGATTACAACGGTGTGTGTGCTTTTCCACTGGTCCATTCCAGTTATTCGTTTCTAGCATCAGAATTGCGAAAATTTTGATGGTTTCTCAACCATCCCTTAACTCCAAACTCCGATATTACGCGAACAGATTGACGAATCCGAAAAATTTCTGTTGCATCTGAAAGTAGAAACTCTCCCGATTACAAAGGTATGTGTTCTTTTTCCCTAGGCCATTCCAGTTATTCGTTTCTAGCATCAGAATTGCGAAAATTTTGATGGTTTCTCAACCGTCTCTTAACTACATACTCCCATATCTCGCGAACAGATTGACGAACAAGAGAATTTCCTGCTGCATCTGAAAGCAAAAAGTCGCCCGATTACAACGGTATGTGTATTTTTCACCTAGGCCATTGTAGTTACTGGTTTCGAGTATCAGACTTGCGAAAATTTTGATGGTTTCTCAACCATTCCTTAACTTCAAACTCCCATATCTCGCGAACGGATTGACGTACTCGAGAAATTACTGTTGCACCCGAAACTAGAAACTCGCCCGATTACAATGGTGTGTGCTTTTCCCCTAGGCCATTCCAGTTATAGGTTTCGAGTATCAGACCAGCGAAAATTTTGACGGTTTCTCAACCATTACTTAACTTCGAACTCCCATATCTCGCGAACGGATTGACGAACTCGAGATATTCCTGTTGCATCTGAATGTAGAAACTCGCCCGATTACAATGGTGTGTGTTCCTTTCCCCTAGGCCATTCCAGTTATTCGTTTCTAGCATCAGAATTGCTAAAATTTTTATGGTTTCTCAACCGTCTCTTAACTCCAAACTCCCATATCTCGCGAACGGATTGACGAACTCGAGAAATTCCTGTTGCATCTGAAAGTAGAAACTCGCCCGATTACAATGGTGTGCGTACTTTCCCCTTAGGCCATTCAAGTTATTGGTTTCGAGAATCAGGCTTGCGAAAATTTTGATGGTTTCTCAACCATTCCTTAACTTCAACCTCCCACATCTCGCGAACGGATTGACGAACTGGAGAATTTCCTCTTGCATCTGAAAGTAGAAACCCGCCCGATTACAAAGGTGTGTGTGCTTTTCCCCTGGTCCATTCCAGTTATTCGTTTCTAGCATCAGAATTGCGAAAATTTTGATGGTTTTTCAACCATCCCTTAACTCCAAACTCCGATATTTCGCGAACGGATTGACGATTCCGAAAAATTTCTGTTGCATCCGAAAATAGAAACTCTCCCGATTACAAAGGTATGTGTTCTTTTTCCCTAGGCCATTCCAGTTATTCGTTTCGAGTATCAGACTTGCGAAAATTTTGATGGTTTCTCAACCATTCCTTAATTTCAAACTCCCATATCCCGCAAACGGATTGACGAATTCGAGAAATTCCTGTTGCATCTGAAAGCAGAAACTCGCCCGATTAAAACGGTATGTGTATTTTTGCTCTAGGCAATAGTAGTTATTGGTTTCTAGTATCAGACTTGCGAAAATTTTGATGGTTTCTCAAACATTCCTTAACTTCAAACTTCCATATCTCGCGAACGGATCGACGAACTCGAGATATTCCTGTTGCATCTGAAAGCAGAGACTCGCCCGATCACAACGGTATGTGTATTTTTGCCCTAGGCAATAGTAGTTATTGGTTTCGAGTATCAGACTTGCGAAAATTTTGATGGATTCTCAACCATTCCTTAACTTCTAACTCCCATATCTCGCGAACGGATTGACGAACTCGAGAAATTCCTGTTGCATCTGAAAGTAGAAACTCTCCCGATTACAATGGTGTGTTTACTTTTCCCCTGGAACCATTCCAGTCATTGGTTTCAAGTATCAGACTTGCGAAAATTTTTATGGTTTCTCAACCATTCCTTAATTTCAAACTCCCATATCCCGCAAACGGATTGACGAACTCGAGAAATTCCTGTTGCATCTGAAAGCAGAAACTCGCCCGATTACAACGGTATGTGTATTTTTGCCCTAGGCCATAGTAGTTATTGGTTTCGAGTATCAGACTTGCGAAAATATTGATGGTTTCGCAACCATTCCTTAACTGCAATCTCCCATATCTCGCGAACGGATTGACGAACCCGAGATATTCCTGTTGCATCTGAAAGTAGAAACTCGCCCGATTACAATGGTGTGTGAACTTTTCCCCTAGGCCATTCCAGTTATTGGTTTCGAGTATCAAACTTGCGAAAATTTTGATGGTTTCTCAACCATTCCTTAGATTCAAACTCCCATATCTCGCGAACGGATTGACGAACTCGAAAAATTCCTGTTGCATCTGAAAGCAGATACTCGCCCGATTACAACGGTCTGTGTATTTTTCCCCTAGGCCATTGTAGTTATTGGTTTTGAGTATCAGACTTGCGAACATTTTGATGGTTTCTCAACCATTCCTTAAATTCAAACGCCCATATATCGCGAACGGATTGATGAACTCGAGAAATAACTGTTGCAACTGTAAGTAGAAACTCGCCCGATTACAATGGTGTGTGTTCTTTTCCCCTAGGCCATTCCAGTTATAGGTTTCGAGTATCAGACCAGCGAAAATTTTGATGGTTTCTCAACCATTCCGTAACTTCAAACTCCCATATCTCGCGAACGGATTGATGAACTCGAGAAATTCCTGTTCCATCTGAAAACAGAAACTCGCCCGATTACAATGGTATGTGTATTTTTGCCCTAGGCCATTCCACTTATTCGTTTCTAGCATCAGAATTGCGAAAATTTTGATGGTCTCTCAATCGTATCTTAACTCCAAAATCCCATATCTCGCGAACGGATTGACGAACTCGAGAAATTCCTGTTGCATCTGAAAGTAGAAACGCGCCGGATTGCAACGGTATGTGTTCTTTTCCCCTAGGCCATTCCAGTTATTCGTTTCTAGCATCAGAATTGCGAAAATTTTGATGGTTTCTCCACCGTCTCTTAACTCCAAACTCCCATATCTCGCGAACGGATTGACGAACTCGAGAAATGCGTGCTGCATCTGAAAGTAGAAACTCGCCCGATTACAACGGTATGTGTATTTTTCCCCTAGGTCTTTGTAGTTATTGGTTTCAAGTATCAGACTTGTGAAAATTTTGATGCTTTCTCAACCATTCCTTAACTTCAAACTCCCACATCTCGCGAACGGATTGACGAACTGGAGAAATTCCTGTAGCATCTGAGAGTAGCAACTCGCCCGATAACAACGGTGTGTGTGCTTTTCCGCTAGGCCATTGTAGTTATTGGTTTCGGGTATCAGACTTGCGAAAATTTTCATGGTTTCACAACCATTCCTTAGCTTCAAACTCCCATATCTCGCGAACGGATTGACGAACTCGAGAAATTCCTGTTGCATCTGAAAGCAGAAACTCGCCCGATTACAATGGTGTGTGTATTTTTGCCGCAGGCAATAGTAGTTATTGGTTTCGAGTATCAGACTTGCGAAAATTTTGACGGTTTCTCCACCATTACTTAACTTCGAACTCCCATATCTCGCGAACGGATTGACGAACTCGAGATATTCCTGTTGCATCTGAATGTAGAAAATCGTCCGATTGCAACGGTATGTGTTCTTTTCCCCTAGGCCATTCCAGTTATTCGTTTCTAGCATCAGAATTGCGAAAATTTTGATGGTCTCTCAACCGTCTCTTAACTCCAAACTCCCATATCTCGCGAACGGATTGACGAACTCGGGAAATTCCTGTTGCATCTGAAAGTAGAAACTCGCCCGATTGCAACGGTGTGTGTGCTTTTCCCCTAGGCCATTGTAGTTATTGGTTTCGAGTATCAGACTTGCGAAAATTTTGATGGTTTCACAACCATTCCTTAACTTCAAACTACCATATCTCGCGAACGGATTGACGAACTCGAGAAATTAATGTTGCATCTGAAAGTCGAAACTCGCCCGATTACAATGGTGTGTGTGCTTTTCCTCTAGGCCATTCCAGTTATAGGTTTCGAGTATCAGACCAGCGAAAATTTTGATGGTTTCTCAACCATTCCTTAACTTCAAACTCCCACATCTCGCGAACGGATTGACGAACTGGAGAAATTCCTGTTGCATCTGAGAGTAGCAACTCGCCCGATTACAACGGTGTGTGTGCTTTTCCCCTAGGCCATTGTAGTTATTGGTTTCGAGTATCAGACTTGCGAAAATTTTGATGGTTTCACAACCATTCCTTAACTTCAAACTCCCATATCTCGCGAACGGATTGACGAACTCGAGAAATTAATGTTGCATCTGAAAGTAGAAACTCGCCCGATTACAATGGTGTGTGTGCTTTTCCCCTAGGCCATTCCAGTTATAGGTTTCGAGTATCAGACCAGCGAAAATTTTGTCGGTTTCTCAACAATTACTTAACTTCGAACTCCCATATCTCGCGATCGGATTGACGAACTCGAGATATTCCTGTTGCATCTGAATGTTGAAACTCGCCCGATTACAATGGTGTGTGTGCTTTTCCCTAGGCCATTCCAGTTATAGGTTTCGAGTATCAGAATTGCGAAAATTTTGATGGTTTCTCAACCATACCTTAATTCCAAACTACCATATCTCGCGAACGGATTGACGAACTCGAGAAATTCCTGTTGCATCTGAAAGCAGAAACTCGCCCGGTTACAATGGTATGTGTATTTTTGCCCTAGGCCATTGTAGTTATTGGTTTCGAGTATCAGACTTGCGAAAATATTGATGGTTTCGCAACCATTCCTTAACTGCAAACTCCCATATCTCGCGAACGGATTGACGAACCCGAGATATTCCTGTTGCATCTGAAAGTAGAAACTCGCCCGATTACAATCGTGCGTGTGCTTTTCCCCTAGGCCATAGTGGTTATTGGTTCGAGTATCAGACTTGCGATAATTTTGATGGTTTCTCAACCATTCCTTAACTTCAAACTCCCAAATCTCGCGAACGGATTGACGAACTCGAGAAATTCCTGTTCCATCTGAAAGCAGATACTCGCTCGATTACAACGGTATGTGTATTTTTGCCCTAGGAAATAGTAGTTATTGGTTTCGAGTATCAGACCAGCGAAAATTTTGATCGTATCTCAACCATTCCTTACCTTCAAACTCCCTTATCTCGCGAACGGATTGACGAACTCGAGAAATTCCTGTTGCATCTGAAAGCAGAATCTCGCCCGATTACAATGGTATGTGTATTTTTGCCCCAGGCCATACTAGTTATTGGTTTCGTGTATCAGACTTGCGGATATTTTGATGGTTTCTCAACCAGTCCTTAACTTCAAACTCCCATATCTCGCGAACGGATTGACGAACTCGAGTAATTTCTGTTGCATCTGAAAGTAGAAACTCGCCCGATTACAATGGTTTGTGTACTTTTCCCCTAGGCCATTCCAGTTATTCGTTTCTAGCATCAGAATTGCGAAAATTTTGATGGTTTCTCTACCATTCCTTAACTTCAAAATCCCATATCACGCGAACGGATTGACGAATTCGAGAAATTCCTGTTGCCTCTGAAAGTGGAAACTCGCCCGATTACAAAGGTATGTGTGCTTTTCCCCTAGGCCATTCCAGTTATTGGTTTCGAGTATCAGACCAGCCAAAATTTTGATGGTTTGTCAACCATATCGAAACTTCAAACTCCCATATCTCGCGAACGGAATGACGAACTCGAGAAATTCCTGTTGCATCTGAAAGCAGAAGCTCGCCCGATTACAATGGTGTGTGTACTTTTCCCCTAGGCCATTCCAGTTATTCGTTTCTAGCATCAGAATTGCGAAAATTTTGATGGTTTCTCTACCATTCCTTAACTTCAAAATCCCATATCTCGCGAACGGATTGACGAATTCGAGAAATTCCTGTTGCCTCTGAAAGTGGAAACTCGCCCGATTACAAAGGTATGTGTACTTTTCTCCTAGGCCATTCTAGTTATTGGTTTCGAGTATCAGACCAGCGAAAATTTTGATGGTTTCTCAACCATTCCTTAGTTTCAAACTCCCATATCTCGCGAACGGATTCACGAACTCGAGAAATTCCTGTTGCATCTGAAAGCAGAAACTCGCCCGATTACAACGGTGTGTGTATTTTTTCCCTAGGCCATAGTGCTTATTGGTTTCGAGTATCAGACTTGCGAAAATTTTGATGGTATCTCAACCATTCCTTACCTTCAAACTCCCTTATCTCGCGAACGGATTGACGAACTCGAGAAATTCCTGTTGCATCTGAAAGCAGAATCTCGCCCGATTACAATGGTATGTGTATTTTTGCCCCAGGCCATACTAGTTATTGGTTTCGTGTATCAGACTTGCGGATATTTTGATGGTTTCTCAACCTGTCCTTAACTTCAAACTCCCATATCTCGCGAACGGATTGACGAACTCGAGTAATTTCTGTTGCATCTGAAAGTAGAAACTCGCCCGATTACAATGGTGTGTGTGCTTTTCCCCTAGGCCATTCCAGTTATTGGTTTCGAGTATCAGACCTGCCAAAATTTTGATGGTTTGTCAACCATATCGAAACTTCAAACTCCCATATCTCGCGAACGGAATGACGAACTCGAGAAATTCCTGTTGCATCTGAAAGCAGAAGCTCGCCCGATTACAATGGTGTGTGTACTTTTCCCCTAGGCCATTCCAGTTATTCGTTTCTAGCATCAGAATTGCGAAAATTTTGATGGTTTCTCTACCATTCCTTAACTTCAAAATCCCATATCTCGCGAACGGATTGACGAATTCGAGAAATTCCTGTTGCCTCTGAAAGTGGAAACTCGCCCGATTACAAAGGCATGTGTACTTTTCCCCTAGGCCATTCTAGTTATTGGTTTGGAGTATCAGACCAGCCATAATTTTGATGGTTTGTCAACCATATCTTACCTTCAAACTCCCATATCTCGCGAACGGAATGACGAACTCGAGAAATTCCTGTTGCATCTGAAAGCAGAAGCTCGCCCGATTACAATGGTGTGTGTACTTTTCCCCTAGGCCATTCCAGTTATTCGTTTCTAGCATCAGAATTGCGAAAATTTTGATGGTTTCTCTACCATTCCTTAACTTCAAAATCCCATATCTCGCGAACGGATTGACGAATTCGAGAAATTCCTGTTGCCTCTGAAAGTGGAAACTCGCCCGATTACAAAGGTATGTGTGCTTTTCCCCTAGGCCATTCCAGTTATTGGTTTCGAGTATCAGACCAGCCAAAATTTTGATGGTTTGTCAACCATATCGAAACTTCAAACTCCCATATCTCGCGAACGGAATGACGAACTCGAGAAATTCCTGTTGCATCTGAAAGCAGAAGCTCGCCCGATTACAATGGTGTGTGTACTTTTCCCCTAGGCCATTCCAGTTATTCGTTTCTAGCATCAGAATTGCGAAAATTTTGATGGTTTCTCTACCATTCCTTAACTTCAAAATCCCATATCTCGCGAACGGATTGACGAATTCGAGAAATTCCTGTTGCCTCTGAAAGTGGAAACTCGCCCGATTACAAAGGTATGTGTACTTTTCTCCTAGGCCATTCTAGTTATTGGTTTCGAGTATCAGACCAGCGAAAATTTTGATGGTTTCTCAACCATTCCTTAGTTTCAAACTCCCATATCTCGCGAACGGATTCACGAACTCGAGAAATTCCTGTTGCATCTGAAAGCAGAAACTCGCCCGATTACAACGGTGTGTGTATTTTTTCCCTAGGCCATAGTGCTTATTGGTTTCGAGTATCAGACTTGCGAAAATTTTGATGGTATCTCAACCATTCCTTACCTTCAAACTCCCTTATCTCGCGAACGGATTGACGAACTCGAGAAATTCCTGTTGCATCTGAAAGCAGAATCTCGCCCGATTACAATGGTATGTGTATTTTTGCCCCAGGCCATACTAGTTATTGGTTTCGTGTATCAGACTTGCGGATATTTTGATGGTTTCTCAACCAGTCCTTAACTTCAAACTCCCATATCTCGCGAACGGATTGACGAACTCGAGTAATTTCTGTTGCATCTGAAAGTAGAAACTCGCCCGATTACAATGGTGTGTGTGCTTTTCCCCTAGGCCATTCCAGTTATTGGTTTCGAGTATCAGACCAGCCAAAATTTTGATGGTTTGTCAACCATATCGAAACTTCAAACTCCCATATCTCGCGAACGGAATGACGAACTCGAGAAATTCCTGTTGCATCTGAAAGCAGAAGCTCGCCCGATTACAATGGTGTGTGTACTTTTCCCCTAGGCCATTCCAGTTATTCGTTTCTAGCATCAGAATTGCGAAAATTTTGATGGTTTCTCTACCATTCCTTAACTTCAAAATCCCATATCTCGCGAACGGATTCACGAACTCGAGAAATTCCTGTTGCATCTGAATGCAGAAACTCGCCCGAGTACAACGGTGTGTGTATTTTTGCCCTAGGCCATAGTGCTTATTGGTTTCGAGTATCAGACTTGCGAAAATTTTGATGGTTTCTCAACCATTCCTTAACTTCAAACTCCAAAATCTCGCGAACGGATTGACGAACTCGAGAAATTCCTGTTCCATCTGAAACAGATACTCGCTCGATTACAACGGTATGTGTATTTTTCCCCTAGCCCATTGTACTTATTGGTTTCGAGTATCAGACTTGCGAAAATTTTGATGGTTTCTCAACCATTCCTTAACTTCAAACTCCCATATCTCGCGAACGGATTGACGAACTCGAGAAATTCCTGTTGCATATGAAAGCAGAAACTCGCCCGATTACAACGGTATGTGTATTTTTGCCCTAGGAAATAGTAGTTATTGGTTTCGAGTATCAGACTTGCGAAAATTTTGATGGTTTCTCAACCATTCCTTAACTTCAAACTCCCATACCTCACGAACGGATTGACGAACTCGAGAAATTCCTGTTGCATCTGAAAGCAGATACTCGCCCGATTACTACGGTATGTGTGTTTTTCTCCTAGGCCGTTGTAGTTATTGGTTTCGAGTATCAGACTTGCGAAAATTTTGATGGTTTCTCAACCATTCCTTAACTTCAAACTCCCATACCTCACGAACGGATTGACGAACTCGAGAAATTCCTGTGGCATATGAAAGCAGATACTTGCCCGATTACTACGGTATGTGTGTTTTTCTCCTAGGCCGTTGTAGTTATTTGTTTCGAGTATCAGACTTGCCAAAATTTTCATGGTTTCTCAACCATTCCTTAACTTCAAACTCCCATATCTCGCGAACGGATTGACGAACTCGAGAAATTCCTGTTGCATATGAAAGCAGAAACTCGCCCGATTACAACGGTATGTGTATTTTTGCCCTAGGAAATAGTAGTTATTGGTTTCGAGTATCAGACTTGCGAAAATTTTGATGGTTTCTCAACCATTCCTTAACTTCAAACTCCCATACCTCACGAACGGATTGACGAACTCTAGAAATTCCTGTTGCATCTGAAAGCAGATACTCGCCCGATTACTACGGTATGTGTGTTTTTCTCCTAGGCCGTTGTAGTTATTGGTTTCGAGTATCAGACTTGCGAAAATTTTGATGGTTTCTCAACCATTCCTTAATTTCAAACTCCCATACCTCACGAACGGATTGACGAACTCGAGAAATTCCTTTTCCATCTGAAACAGATACTCGCTCGATTACAACTGTATGTGTATTTTTCCCCTAGCCCATTGTACTTATTGGTTTCGAGTATCAGACTTGTGAAAATTTTGATGGTTTCTCAACCATTCCTTAGCTTCAAACTCCCATATCACGTGAACGGATTGACGTACTCGAGAAATTCCAGTTGCATCTGAAAGTAGAAACTCGCCCGATTACAATGGTGTGTGTGCTTTTCCCCTAGGCCATTCCAGTTATAGGTTTCGAGTATCAGACCAGCGAAAATTTTGAAGGTTTCTCAACCATGACTTAACTTGGAACTCCCATATCTCGCGAACGGATTGACGAACTCGAGATATTCCTGTTGCATCTGAATGTAGAAACTCGCCCGATGGCAACGGTATGTGTTCTTTTCCCCTAGGCCATTCCAGTTATTGGTTTCGAGTATCAAACTTGCGAAAATTTTGATGGTTTCTCAACCATTCCTTAACTTCAAACTCCCATATCTCGCGAACGGATTGACGAACTCGAAAAATTCCTGTTGCACCTGAAAGCAGATACTCGCCCGATTACAACGGTCTGTGTACTTCTCCCCTAGGCCATTGTAGTTATTGGTTTCGAGTATCAGACTTGCGAAAATAAAGATGGTTTCTCAACCATTCCTTAACTTCAAACTATCACATCTCGCGAACGGATTCACGAACTCGAGATATTCCAGTTGCATCTGAAAGTAGAAACTCGCCCGATTACAATGGTGTGTGTACTTTACCCTTAGGCCATTCCAGTTATTGGTTTCGAGTATCAAACTTGCGAAAATTTTGATGGTTTCTCAACCATTCCTTAGCTTCAAACTCCCATATCTCGCGAACGGATTGACGAACTCGAAAAATTCCTGTTGCATCTGAAAGCAGATACTCTCCCGATTACAACGGTCTGTGTATTTTTTCCCTAGGCCATTGTAGTTATTGGCTTCGAGTATCAGACTTGCGAAAATTTTGATGGTTTCTCAATCATTCCTTAACTTCTAAATCCCATATCTCGCGAACGGATAGACGAACTCGAGAAATTCCTGTTGCATCTGAAAGTAGAAACTCGCCCGATTACTATGGTGTATGTACTCTTCCCCTAGGCTATTCCAGTTATAGGTTTCGTGTATCAGACTTGCAAAAATTTTGTTGGTTTCACAACCATTCCTTAACTTCAGACTCCCATATCTCGCGAACGGATTGACGAACTCGAGAAATTCCGGTTGCATCTGAAAGTAGAAACTCGCCCGATTACAATGGTGTGTGAACTTTTCCCCTAGGCCAATCCAGTTATTTGTTTCGAGTATCAAACTTGCGAAAATTTTGATGGTTTCTCAACCATTCCTTAGCTTCAAACTCCCATATCTCGCGAACGGATTGACGAACTCGAAAAATTCCTGTTGCATCTGAAAGCAGATACTCGCCCGATTACAACGGTCTGTGTATTTTTCCCCTAGGCCATTGTAGTTATTGGCTTGGAGTATCAGACTTGCGAAAATTTTGATGTTTTCTGAACCATTCCTTAACTTCTAACTCCCATATCTCGCGAACGGATAGACGAACTCCAGATACTCCTGTTGCATCTGAAAGTAGAAACTCGCCCGATTACAATGGTGTGTGAACTTTTCCCCTAGGCCATTCCAGTTATTGGTTTCGATTATCAGACTTGGGAACATTTTGATGGTATCTCAACCATTCTTTAACTTCAAACTCCCATATCTCGCGAACGGATTGACGAACTCGAAAAATTCCTGTTGCATCTGAAAGCAGATACTCGCCCGATTACAACGTTCTGTGTACTTTTCCCCTAGGCAATAGTAGTTATTGGTTTCGAGTATCAGACTTGCGAAAATTTTAATGGTTCCTCAACCATTCCTTAACTTCAAACTCCCATATCCCGCGAACGGATTGACGAATTCGAGAAATTCCTATTTCATCTGAAAGCAGAAAGTCGCCCGATTACAACGGTATGTGTATTTTTGCCCTCGGCGAAAGTAGTTATTGGTTTCGAAAATCAGACTTGTGAAAATTTTGATGGTTTCTCAACCATTCCTTAGCTTCAAACTCCCATATCACGCGAACGGATTGACGTACTCTAGAAATTCCTGTTGCATCTGAAAGTAGAAACTCGCCCGATTACAATGGTGTGTGTACTTTTCCACTAGGCCATTCCAGTTATTGGTTTCGAGTATCAGAATTGCGAAAATTTTGATGGTTTCTCAACCATTCCTTAACTTCAAACTCTCACATCTCGCGAACGGATTGACGAACTCGAGATATTCCTGTTGCATCTGAATGTAGAAACTCGCCCGATGGCAACGGTATGTGTTCTTTCCCCCTAGGCCATTCCAGTTATTGGTTTCGAGTATCAAACTTGCGAAAATTTTGATCGTTTCTCAACCACTCCTTAACTTCAAACTCTCACATCTCGTGAACGGATTCACGAATTCGAGATATTCCAGTTGCAGCTGAAAGTAGAAACTCGCCCAATTACAATGGCGTGAGTACTTTTCCCCTAGGCCATTCCAGTTATTGGTTTCGATTATCAGACTTGCGAACATTTTGATGGTATCTCAACCATTCTTTAACTTCAAACTCCCATATCTCGCGAACGGATTGATGAACTCGAGAAATTCCTGTTGCATCTGAAAGTAGAAACTCGCCCGATTACAATGGTGTGTGTACTTTTCCACTAGGCCATTCCAGTTATTGGTTTCGAGTATCAGAATTGCGAAAATTTTGATGGTTTCTCAACCGTCTCTTAACTCCAAACTCCCATATCTCGCGAACGGATTGACGAACTCGAGATATTCCTGTTGCATCTGAAAGCAGATACTCGCCCGATTACAACGGTCTGTGTACTTTTCCCCTAGGCCATTGTAGTTATTGGTTTCGAGTATCAGAATTGCGAAAGTTTTGATGGTTTCTCAACCGTCTCTTAACTCCAAACTCCCATATCTCGCGAACGGATTGACGAACTCGAGAAATTCCTGTTGCATCTGAAAGTAGAAACTCGCCCGAATACAACGGTATGTGTATTTTTCCCCTAGGTCTTTGTAGTTATTGGTTTCGAGTATCAGACTTGCGAAGATTTTGATGCTTTCTCAATCATTCCTTAACTTCAAACTCCCTCATCTCGCGAACGGATTGACGAACTGGAGAAATTCCTGTTGCATCTGAGAGTAGAAACTCGCCCGATTACAACGGTGTCTGTGCTTTTACCCTAGTCCATTCCAGTTATTCGTTTCTAGCATCAGAATTGCGAAAATTTTGATGGTTTCTCAACCATTCCTTAACTTCAGACTCCCATATCTCGCGAACGGATTGACGAACTCGAGATATTCCTGTTGCATCTGAAAGTAGAAAGTCGCCCGATTACAACGGTATGTGTATTTTTGCCCTAGGCAATAGTAGTTATTGGTTTCGAGTATCAGACTTGCGAAAATTTAGATGGTTTCTCAACTATTCCTTAACTTCAAACTCCCATACCTCGCGAACGGATTGACGAACTCGAGATATTCCTGTTGCATCTGAAAGTAGAGACTCGCCCGATTACAATGGTGTGTGTTCTTTTCCCCTAGGCCATTCCAGTTATAGGTTTCGAGTATCAGACCAGCGAAAATTTTGATGGTTTCTCAAACATTCCTTAACTTCAAACTCCCATATCTCGCGAACGGATTGACGAACTCGAGAAATTCCGGTTGCATCTGAAAGTAGAAACTCGCCCGATTACAATGGTGTGTGTACTTTTCCCCTAGACCATTCCAGTTATTGGTTTCGAGTATCAGACTTGCGAAAATAAAGATGGTTTCTCAACCATTCCTTAACTTCAAACTCTCACATCTCGCGAACGGATTGACGAACTCGATATATTCCAGATGCATCTGAAAGTAGAAACTCGCCCGATTACAATGGTGTGAGTACTTTTCCCCTAGGCCATTTCAGTTATTGGTTTCGAGTATCAGACTTGCGAAAATTTTGATGGTTTCTGTACCATTCCTTCACTTCAAACTCCCATATCTCGCGAACGGATTGACGAAGTCCAGATATTCCTGTTGCATCTGAAAGTAGAAAGTCGCCCGATTACAACGGTATGTGTATTTTTGCCCTAGGCAATAGAAGTTATTGGTTTCGAGTATCAGAATTGCGAAAATTTTGATGGTTTCTCAACCATTCCTTAACTTCAAACTCCCATATCTCACGAACGAATTGACGAACTCGAGAAATTCCTGTTGCATATGAAAGCAGAAACTCGCCCGATTACAGCGGTGTGTGCATTTTTGCCCTAGGCCATAGTAGTTATTGGTCTCGAGTATCAGACTTGCGAAAATTTTCATGGTTTCTTAACCATTCCTTAACTTCAAACTCCCATATCTCGCGAACGGAATGACGAACTCGAGAAATTCCTATTGCATATGAAAGCAGATACTCGCCCGATTACTACGGTATGTGTACTTTTCCCCTAGGCCATTCCAGTTATTCGTTTCTAGCATCAGAATTGCGAAAATTTTGATGGTTTCTCAACCATTCCTTAACTTCAAAATCCCATATCTCGCGAACGGATTGACGAACTCGAGAAATTCCTGTTGCATGTGAAAGTAGAAACTCGCCCGAATACAACGGTATGTGTATTTTTCCCCTAGGTCTTTGTAGTTATTGTTTTCGAGTATCAGACTTGCGAAGATTTTGATGCTTTCTCAATCATTCCTTAACTTCAAACTCCCTCATCTCGCGAACGGATTGACGAACTGGAGAAATTCCTGTTGCATCTGAGAGTAGAAACTCGCCCGATTACAACGGTGTCTGTGCTTTTACCCTAGTCCATTCCAGTTATTCGTTTCTAGCATCAGAATTGCGAAAATTTTGATGGTTTCTCAACCATTCCTTAACTTCAGACTCCCATATCTCGCGAACGGATTGACGAACTCCAAAAATTCCAGTTGCATCTGAAAGCAGATACTCGCCCGATTACAACGGTCTGTGTATTTTTCCCCCAGGCCATTGTAGTTATTGGTTTCGAGTATCAGACTTGCGAAAATTTTGATGGTTTCTCAATCATTCCTTAACTTCAAACTCTCACATCTTGCGAACGGACTCACGAACTCGAGATGTTCCAGCTGCATCTGACAGTAGAAACTCGCCCGATTACAATGGTGTGAGTACTTTTCCCCTAGGCCATTCCAGTTATTGGTTTCGAGTATCAGACTTGCGAACATTTTGATGGTTTCTCAACCATTCCTTAACTTCAAACTCCCATATCTCGCGAACGGATTGATGAACTCGAGAAATTCCTGTTGCATCTGAAAGTAGAAACACGCCCGATTACAATGGTGTGTGTGCTTTTCCCCTAGGCCATTCCAGTTATAGGTTTCGAGTATCAGAATTGCGAAAATTTTGATGGTTTCTCAACCATTCCTTAACTTCAAACTCCCATATCTCGCGAACGGATTGACGAACTCGAGATATTCCTGTTGCATCTGAAAGTAGAAAGTCGCCCGATTACAACGGTATGTGTATTTTTGCCCTAGGCAATAGTAGTTATTGGTTTCGAGTATCAGACTTGCGAAAATTTAGATGGTTTCTCAACTATTCCTTAACTTCAAACTCCCATACCTCGCGAACGGATTGACGAACTCGAGATATTCCTGTTGCATCTGAAAGTAGAGACTCGCCCGATTACAATGGTGTGTGTTCTTTTCCCCTAGGCCATTCCAGTTATAGGTTTCGAGTATCAGACCAGCGAAAATTTTGATGGTTTCTCAAACATTCCTTAACTTCAAACTCCCATATCTCGCGAACGGATTGACGAACTCGAGAAATTCCGGTTGCATCTGAAAGTAGAAACTCGCCCGATTACAATGGTGTGTGTACTTTTCCCCTAGACCATTCCAGTTATTGGTTTCGAGTATCAGACTTGCGAAAATAAAGATGGTTTCTCAACCATTCCTTAACTTCAAACTCTCACATCTCGCGAACGGATTGACGAACTCGATATATTCCAGATGCATCTGAAAGTAGAAACTCGCCCGATTACAATGGTGTGAGTACTTTTCCCCTAGGCCATTTCAGTTATTGGTTTCGAGTATCAGACTTGCGAAAATTTTGATGGTTTCTGTACCATTCCTTCACTTCAAACTCCCATATCTCGCGAACGGATTGACGAAGTCCAGATATTCCTGTTGCATCTGAAAGTAGAAAGTCGCCCGATTACAACGGTATGTGTATTTTTGCCCTAGGCAATAGTAGTTATTGGTTTCGAGTATCAGACTTGCGAAAATTTTAATGGTTCCTCAACCATTCCTTAACTTCAAACTCCCATATCTCGCGAACGGATTGACGAATTCTAGAATTGCCTGTTGCATCTGAAAGCAGAAAGTCGCCCGATTACAACGCTAAGTGTATTTTTGCCCTCAGCGAAAGTAGTTATTGGTTTCGAATATCAGACTTGTGAAAATTTTGATGGTTTCTCAAGCATTCCTTAACTTCAAACTCCCATATCTCGCGAACGGAATGACGAACTCGAGAAATTCCTGTTGCATCTGAAAGCAGAAACTCGCCCTATTACAATGGTGTGTGTTCTTTTCCCCTAGGCCATTCCAGTTATAGGTTTCGAGTATCAGACCAGCGAAAATTTTGATGGTTTCTCAACCATTCCTTAACTTCAAACTCCCATATCTCGCGAACGGATTGACGAACTCGAAAAATTCCTGTTGCATCTGAAAGCAGATACTCGCCCGATTACAACGGTCTGTGTACTTTTCCCCTAGGCCATTGTAGTTATTGGTTTCGAGTATCAGACTTGCGAAAATTTTGATGGTTTCTCAACCATTCCTTAACTTCAAACTCCCATATCTCGCGAACGGATTGACGAACTCGAGAAATTCCTGTTGCATCTGAAAGCAGAAACTCGCCCTATTACAACGGTACGTGTATTTTTGCCCCAGGCCATAGTAGTTATTGGTTTCGAGTATCAGACTTGCGAAAATTTTGATGGTTTCTCAAGCATTCCTTAACTTCAAACTCCCATATCTCGCGAACGGAATGACGAACCCGAGAAATTCCTGTTGCATCTGAAAGTGGAAACTCGCCCGATTACAAAGGTATGTGCATTTTTCACCTATGCCTTTGTAGTTATTGGTTTGGAGTATCAGACTTGCGAACCTTTTGATGGTTTCTCAATCATTCCTTAACTTCTAACTCCCATATCTCGAAAACGGAGAGAAGAACTCGAGAAATTCCTGTTGCAACTGAAAGTAGAAAGTCGGCCGATTACAACGGTATGTGTATTTTTGCCCTAGGCAATAGTAGTTATTGGTTTCGAGTATCAGACTTGTGAAAATTTTGAAGGTTTCTCAACCATTCCTTAGCTTCAAACTCCCGTATCACGCGAACGGATTGACGTACTCGAGAAATTCCTGTTGCATCTGAAAGTAGAAACTCGCCCGATTAAAATGGTGTGTGTACTTCTCCACTAGGCCATTCCAGTTATTGGTTTCGAGTATCAAACTTGCGAAAATTTTGATGGTTTCTCAACCATTCCTTAACTTCAAACTCCCATATCTCGCGAACGGATTGACGAACTCGAAAAATTCCTGTTGCATCTGAAAACAGATACTCGCCCGATTACAACGGCCTGTGTACTTTTCCCCTAGGCCATTGTAGTTATTGGTTTCGAGTATCAGACTTGCGAAAATTTTGATGGTTTCTCAACTATTCCTCAACTTCTAACTCCCATATCTCGCGAACGGATTGACGAACTCGAGATATTCCTGTTGCATCTGAAAGTAGAAACTCGACCGATTACAATGGTGCATGTACTTTTCCCCTAGGCTATTCCAGTTATTGGTTTCGTGTATCAGACTTGCAAAAATTTTGATGGTTTCACAACCATTCTTTAACTTCAGACTCTCATATCTCGCGAACGTATTGACGAACTCGAGAAATTCCGGTTGCATCTGAAAGCAGAAAGTCGTCCGATTACAACGGTATGTGTATTTTTGCCCTAGGCAATAGTAGTTATTGGTTTCGAGTGTCAGACTTGCGAAAACGTAGATGGTTTCTCAACCATTCCTTAACTTCAAACTCTCACATCTCGTGAACGGATTCACGAACTCGAGATATTCCAGTTGCATATGAAAGTAGAAACTCGCCCGATTACAACGGTGTCTGTGCTTTTCCCCTAGTCCATTCCAGTTATTCGTTTCTACCATCAGAATTGCGATAATTTTGATGGTTTCTCAACCATCTCTTAACTCCAAACTCCGATATTTCGCGAACGGATTGACGAATCCGAAAAATTTCTGTTGCATCTGGCATTAGAAACTCTCCCGATTACAAAGGTATGTGTTCTTTTCCCCTAGGCCATTCCAGTTATTCGTTTTTAGCATCAGAATTGCGAAAATTTTGATGGTTTCTCAACCGTCTCTTAACTCCAAACTCCCATATCTCGCGAACGGATTGACGAACTCGGAAATTCCTGTTGCATTTGAAAGTAGAAACTCGTCCGATTACAATGGTGTGTGTACTTTTCCCCTAGGCCATTGTAGTTATTGGTTTCGAGTATCAGACTTGCGAACATTTTGATGGTTTCTCAACCATTCCTTAACTTCAAACTCCCATATCTTGCGAACGGATTGACGAACTCGATAAATTCCTATTGCATCTGAAAGCAGATACTCGCCCGATTACAACGGTCTGTGTATTTTTCCCCTAGGCCATTGTAGTTATTGTTTTCGAGTATCAGACTTGCGAACATTTTGATGGTTTCTCAACCATTCCTTAACTTCAAACTCCCATATCTCGCGAACGGATTGATAAACTCGAGAAATTCCTGTTGCATCTGAAAGTAGAAAGTCGCCCGATTACAACGGTATGTGTATTTTTGCCCTAGGCAATAGTAGTTATTGATTTCGAGTATCAGACTTGCGAAAATTTTGATGGTTTCTCAACCGTTCCTTAACTTCAAACTCCCATATCTCGCGAACGGATTGACGAACTCGAGATATCCCTGTTGCATCTGATAGTAGAAACTCGCCCGATTACAATGGTGTGTGAACTTTTCCCCTAGGCCATTCCAGTTATTGGTTTCGAGTATCAAACTTGCGAAAATTTTGATGGCTTCTCAACCATTCCTTAGCTTCAAACTCCCATATCTCGCGAACGGATTGACGAACTCGAAAAATTCCTGTTGCATCTGAAAGTAGAAACTCGCCCGATTATAAAGGTTTGTGTGCTTTTCCCCTAGGCCATTCCAGTTATAGGTTTCGAGTATCAGACCAGCGAAAATTTTGATGGTTCCTCAACCATTCCTTAACTTCAAACTCCCATATCTCGCGAACGGATTGACGAACTTGAGGTATTCCTGTTGCATCTGAAAGTAGAAACTCGCCCGATTACAATGGTGTGTGAATTTTTCCCCTAGGCCTTTGTAGTTATTGGTTTCGAGTATCAGACTTGCGAAATTTTGATGGTTTCTCAACCATTCCTCAACTTCTAACTCCCATATCTCGCGAACGGATTGACGAACTCGAGATATTCCTGTTGCATCTGAAAGTAGAAACTCGACCGATTACAATGGTGCATGTACTTTTCCCCTAGGCTATTCCAGTTATTGGTTTCGTGTATCAGACTTGCAAAAATTTTGATGGTTTCACAACCATTCTTTAACTTCAGACTCTCATATCTCGCGAACGTATTGACGAACTCGAGAAATTCCGGTTGCATCTGAAACCAGAAAGTCGTCCGATTACAACGGTATGTGTATTTTTGCCCTAGGCAATAGTAGTTATTGGTTTCGAGTGTCAGACTTGCGAAAACGTAGATGGTTTCTCAACCATTCCTTAACTTCAAACTCTCACATCTCGTGAACGGATTCACGAACTCGAGATATTCCAGTTGCATCTGAAAGTAGAAACTCGCCCGATTACAACGGTGTCTGTGCTTTTCCCCTTGTCCATTCCAGTTATTCGTTTCTACCATCAGAATTGCGAAAATTTTGATGGTTTCTCAACCATCTCTTAACTCCAAACTCCGATATTTCGCGAACGGATTGACGAATCCGAAAAATTTCTGTTGCATCTGGCATTAGAAACTCTCCCGATTACAAAGGTATGTGTTCTTTTCCCCTAGGCCATTCCAGTTATTCGTTTCTAGCATCAGAATTGCGAAAATTTTGATGGTTTCTCAACCGTCTCTTAACTCCAAACTCCCATATCTCGCGAACGGATTGACGAACTCGGAAATTCCTGTTGCATTTGAAAGTAGAAACTCGTCCGATTACAATGGTGTGTGTACTTTTGCCCTAGGCCATTGTAGTTATTGGTTTCGAGTATCAGACTTGCGAACATTTTGATGGTTTCTCAACCATTCCTTAACTTCAAACTCCCATATCTTGCGAACGGATTGACGAACTCGATAAATTCCTATTGCATCTGAAAGCAGATACTCGCCCGATTACAACGGTCTGTGTATTTTTCCCCTAGGCCATTGTAGTTATTGGTTTCGAGTATCAGACTTGCGAACATTTTGATGGTTTCTCAACCATTCCTTAACTTCAAACTCCCATATCTCGCGAACGGATTGACGAACTCGAAAAATTCCTGTTGCATCTGAAAGCAGATACTCGCCCGATTACAACGGTCTGTGTATTTTTCCCCTAGGCCATTGTAGTTATTGGTTTTGAGTATAAGACTTGCGAAAATATAGATGGTTTCTCAACCATTCCTTAACTTCAAACTCCCACATCTCGCGAACGGATTGACGAACTCGAGATATTCCAGTTGCATCTGAAAGTAGAAACTCGCCCGATTACAATGGTGTGTGAACTTTTCCCCTAGGCTATTCCATTTATTGGTTTCGTGTATCAGACTTGCAAAAATTTTGATGGTTTCACAACCATTCTTTAACTTCAAACTCCCATATCTCGCGAACGGATTGACGAACTCGAGATATCCCTGTTGCATCTGATAGTAGAAACTCGCCCGATTACAATGGTGTGTGAACTTTTCCCCTAGGCCATTCCAGTTATTGGTTTCGAGTATCAAACTTGCGAAAATTTTGATGGCTTCTCAACCATTCCTTAGCTTCAAACTCCCATATCTCGCGAACGGATTGACGAACTCGAAAAATTCCTGTTGCATCTGAAAGTAGAAACTCGCCCGATTATAATGGTTTGTGTGCTTTTCCCCTAGGCCATTCCAATTATAGGTTTCGAGTATCAGACCAGCGAAAATTGTGATGGTTCCTCAACCATTCCTTAACTTCAAACTCCCATATCTGGCGAACGGATTGACGAACTTGAGGTATTCCTGTTGCATCTGAAAGTAGAAGCTCGCCCGAATACAATGGTGTGTGAATTTTTCCCCTAGGCCTTTGTAGTTATTGGTTTCGAGTATCAGACTTGCGAAAATTTTGATGGTTTCTCAACCGTTCCTTAACTTCAAACTCCCATATCTCGCGAACGGATTGGCGAACTCGAGATATCCCTGTTGCATCTGAAAGTAGAAACTCGCCCGATTACAATGGTGTGTGAACTTTTCCCCTAGGCCATTCCAGTTATTGGTTTCGAGTATCAAACTTGCGAAAATTTTGATGGTTTCTCAACCATTCCTTAGATTCGAACTCCCATATCTCGCGAACGGATGGACGAACTCGAAAAATTCCTGTTGCATCTGAAAGCAGATACTCGCCCGATTACAACGGTCTGTGTATTTTTCCCCTAGGCCATTGTAGTTATTGGTTTTGAGTATAAGACTTGCGAAAATATAGATGGTTTCTCATCCATTCCTTAACTTCAAACTCCCACATCTCGCGAACGGATTGACGAACTCGAGATATTCCAGTTGCATCTGAAAGTAGAAACTCGCCCGATTACAATGGTGTGTGAACTTTTCCCCTAGGCCATTCCAGTTATTGGTTTCGAGTATCAGACTTGCGAAAATTTTGACGGTTTCACAACCATTCCTTAACTTCCGACTCCCATATCTCGTTAACGGATTGACGAACTCGAGAAATTCCGGTTGCATCTGAAAGCAGAATGTCGCCCGATTACAACGGTATGTGTATTTTGGCCCTAGGCAATAGTAGTTATTGGTTTCGAGTATCAGACTTGCGAAAATATAGATGGTTTCTCAACCATTCCTTAAATTCAAACGCCCATATATCGCGAACGGATTGATGAACTCGAGAAATAACCGTTGCACCTGTAAGTAGAAACTCGCCCGATTACAATGGTATGTGTATTTTTGCCCTAGGCCATTCCAGTTATTCGTTTCTAGCATCAGAATTACGAAAATTTTGATGGTCTCTCAATCGTCTCTTAACTCCAAAGTCCCATATCTCGCGAACGGATTGACGAACCCGAGAAATTCCTGTTGCATCTGAAAGTAGAAACGCGCCCGATTGCAACGGTATGTGTTCTTTTCCCCTAGGCCATTCCAGTTATTCGTTTCTAGCATCAGAATTGCGAAAATTTTGATGGTTTCTCCACCGTCTCTTAACTCCAAACTCCCATATCTAGCGAACGGATTGACGAACTCGAGAAATGCCTGCTGCATCTGAAAGTAGAAACTCGCCCGATTACAACGGTATGTGTATTTTTCCCCTAGGTCTTTGTAGTTATTGGTTTCGAGTATCAGACTTGTGAAAATTTTGATGCTTTCTCAACCATTCCTTAACTTCAAACTCCCACATCTCGCGAACGGATTGACGAACTGGAGAAATTCCTGTAGCATCTGAGAGAAGCAACTCGCCCGATTACAACGGTGTGTGTGCTTTTCCCCTAGGCCATTGTAGTTATTGGTTTCGAGTATCAGACTTGCGAAAATTTTGATGGTTTCACAACCATTCCTTAACTTCAAACTCCCAAATCTCGCGAACGGATTGACAAACTCGAGAAATTCCTGTTGCATCTGAAAGCAGAAACTCGCCCGATTACAATGGTATGTGTATTTTTGCCCCAGGCAATTGTAGTTATTGGTTTCGAGTATCAGACTTGCGAAAATTTTGACGGTTTCTCCACCATTACTTAACTTCGAACTCCCATATCTCGCGAACGGATTGACGAACTCGAGAAATGCCTGCTGCATCTGAAAGTAGAAACTCGCCCGATTACAACGGTATGTGTATTTTTCCCCTAGGTCTTTGTAGTTATTGGTTTCGAGTATCAGACTTGCGAAAATTTTGATGGTTTCACAACCATTCCTTAACTTCAAACTCCCATATCTCGCGAACGGATTGACGAACTTGAGAAATTAATGTTGCATCTGAAAGTAGAAACTCGCCCGATTACAATGGTGTGTGTGCTTTTCCCCTAGGCCATTCCAGTTATAGGTTTCGAGTATCAGACCAGCGAAAATTTTGATGGTTTCTCAACCATTCCTTAACTTCAAACTCCCACATCTCGCGAACGGATTGACGAACTGGAGAAATTCCTGCTGCATCTGAAAGTAGAAACTCGACCGATTACAACAGTGTGTGTGCTTTTCCCCTAGTCCATTCCAGTTATAGGTTACGAGTATCAGACCAGCGAAAATTTTGTCGGTTTCTCAACAATTACTTAACTTCGAACTCCCATATCTCGCGATCGGATTGACGAACTCGAGATATTCCTGTTGCATCTGAAAGTTGAAACTCGCCCGATTACAATGGTGTGTGTTCTTTTCCCTAGGCCATTCCAGTTATAGGTTTCGAGTATCAGACCAGCGAAAATTTTGATGGTTTCTCAACCATTCCTTAACTTCAAACTCCCATATCTCGCGGACGGATTGACGAACTTGAGAAATTAATGTTGCATCTGAAAGTAGAAACTCGCCCGATTACAATGGTGTGTGTGCTTTTCCCCTAGGCCATTCCAGTTATAGGTTTCGAGTATCAGACCAGCGAAAATTTTGATGGTTTCTCAACCATTCCTTAACTTCAAACTCCCACATCTCGCGAACGGATTGACGAACTGGAGAAATTCCTGCTGCATCTGAAAGTAGATACTCGACCGATTACAACAGTGTGTGTGCTTTTCCCCTAGTCCATTCCAGTTATAGGTTTCGAGTATCAGACCAGCGAAAATTTTGTCGGTTTCTCAACAATTACTTAACTTCAAACTCCCATATCTCGCGAGCGGATTGATGAATCCGAAAAATTCCTGTTGCATCTGAAAGCAGATTCTCGCCCGATTACAACGGTCTGTGTATTTTTCCCCTAGGTCATTGTAGTTATTGGTTTCGAGTATCAGAGTTGCGCAAATTTTGATGGTTTCTCATCCACTCCTTAACTTCTAACTCCCATACCTCGCGAACGGATTGACGAACTCGAGAAATTCCTGTTGCATCTGAAAGTAGAAACTCGCCCGATTACAATGGTGTGTGAACTTTTCCCCTAGGCCATTCCAGTTATTGGTTTCGAGTATCAAACTTGCGAAAATTTTGATTGTTTCTCAACCATTCCTTAGATTCAAACTCCCATATCTCGCGAACGGATTGACGAACTCGAAAAATTCCTGTTGCATCTGAAAGCAGATACTCGCCCGATTACAACGGTCTGTGTATTTTTCCCCTAGGCCATTGTAGTTATTGGTTTTGAGTATCAGACTTGCGAAAATATAGGTGGTTTCTCAACCATTCCTTAACTTCAAACTCCCACATCTCGCGAACGGATTGACGAACTCGAGATATTCCAGTTGCATCTGAAAGTAGAAACTCGCCCGATTACATTGGTGTGTGAACTTTTCCCCTATGACATTCCAGTTATTGGTTTCGAGTATCAGACTTGCGAAAATTTTGACGGTTTCACAACCATTCCTTAACTTCAGACTCCCATATCTCCTTAACGGATTGACGAACTCGAGAAATTCCGTTTGCATCTGAAAGCAGAATGTCGCCCGATTACAACGGTATGTGTATTTTGGCCCTAGGCAATAGTAGTTATTGGTTTCGAGTATCAGACTTGCGAAAATATAGATGGTTTCTCAACCATTCCTTAACTTCAAACTCCCACATCTCGCGAACGGATTGACGAACTCGAGATATTCCAGTTGCATCTGAAAGTAGAAACTCGCCCGATTACAATGGTGTGTGAACTTTTCCCCTAGGCCATTCCAGTTATTGGTTTCGAGTATCAGACTTGCGAACATTTTGATGGTTTCTCAACCATTCCTTAAATTCAAACGCCCATATCTCGCGAACGGATTGATGAACTCGAGAAATAACTGTTGCACCTGTAAGTAGAAACTCGCCCGATTACAATGGTGTGTGTTCTTTTCCCCTAGGCCATTCCAGTTATAGGTTTCGAGTATCAGACCAGCGAAAATTTTGATGGTTTCTCAACCATTCCGTAACTTCAAACTCCCATATCTCGCGAACGGATTGACGAACTCGAGAAATTCCTGTTGCATCTGAAAGCAGAAACTCGCCCGATTACAATGGTATGTGTATTTTTGCCCTAGGCCGTTCCAGTTATTCGTTTCTAGCATCAGAATTGCGAAAATTTTGATGGTCTCTCAATCGTCTCTTAACTCCAAAGTCCCATTTCTCGCGAACGGATTGACGAACTCGAGGAATTCCTGTTGCGTCTGAAAGTAGAAACACGCCCGATTGCAACTGTATGAGTTCTTTTCCCCTAGGCCATTCCAGTTATTCGTTTCTAGCATCAGAATTGCGAAAATTTTGATGGTTTCTCCACCGTCTCTTAACTCCAAACTCCCATATCTCGCGAACGGATTGACGAACTCGAGAAATGCCTGCTGCATCTGAAAGTAGAAACTCGCCCGATTACAACGGTATGTGTATTTTTCCCCTAGGTCTTTGTAGTTATTGGTTTCGAGTATCAGACTTGTGAAATTTTTGATGCTTTCTCAACCACTCCTTAACTTCAAACTCCCACATCTCGCGAACGAATTGACGAACTGGAGAAATTCCTGCTGCATCTGAAAGTAGCAACTCGCCCGATTACAACGGTGTGTGTGCTTTTCCCCTAGGCCATTGTAGTTATTGGTTTCGAGTATCAGACTTGCGAAAATTTTGATGGTTTCACAACCGTTCCTTAACTTCAAACTCCCATATCTCGCGAACGGATTGACGAACTCGAGTAATTCCTGTTGCATCTGAAAGCAGAAACTCGCCCGATTACAATGGTATGTGTATTTTTGGCCCAGGCAATAGTAGTTATTGGTTTCGAGTATCAGACTTGCGAAAATTTTGACGGTTTCTCCACCATTACTTAACTTCGAACTCCCATATCTCGCGAACGGATTGACGAACTCGAGATATTCCTGTTGCATCTGAATGTAGAAACTCGTCCGATTGCAACGGTATGTTTTCTTTTCCCCTAGGCCATTCCAGTTATTCGTTTCTAGCATCAGAATTGCGAAAATTTTGATGGTCTCTCAACCGTCTCTTAACTCCAAACTCCCATATCTCGCGAACGGATTGACGAACTCGGGAAATTCCTGTTGCATCTGAAAGTAGAAACTCGCCCGATTGCAACGGTGTGTGTGCTTTTCCCCTAGGCCATTGTAGTTATTGGTTTCGAGTATCAGACTTGCGAAAATTTTGATGGTTTCTCAACCATTCCTTAACTTCAAACTCCCACTTCTCGCGAACGGATTGACGAACTGGAGAAATTCCTGCTGCATCTGAAAGTAGAAACTCGGCCGATTACAACAGTGTGTGTGCTTTTCCCCTAGTCCATTCCAGTTATTCGTTTCTAGCATCAGAATTTTGATGGTTTCTCAACCATCTCTTAACTTCAAACTCCCATATCTCGCGAACGGATTGACGAACAAGAGAAATTCCTGCTGAATCTTAAAGCAGAAAGTCGCCCGATTACAACGGTATGCGTATTTTTCACCTAGGCCATTGTAGTTGCTGGTTTCGAGTATCAGACTTGCGAAAATTTTGATAGTTTCTCAACCATTCATTAACTTCAAACTCCCATATCTCGCGAACCTGATTGACGTACTCGAGAATTTCCTGTTGCATCCGAAAGTAGAAACTCGCCCGATTACAATGGTGTGTGTTCCTTTCCCCTAGGCCATTCCAGTTATAGGTTTCGAGTATCAGACCAGCGAAAATTTTGTCGGTTTCTCAACAATTACTTAACTTCGAACTCCCATATCTCGCGATCGGATATACGAACTCGAGATATTCCTGTTGCATCTGAAAGTTGAAACTCGCCCGATTACAATGGTGTGTGTGCTTTTCCCTAGGCCATTCCAGTTATAGGTTTCGAGTATCAGACCAGCGAAAATTTTGATGGTTTCTCAACCATTCCTTAACTTCAAACTCCCATATCTCGCGAGCGGATTGATGAATCCGAAAAATTCCTGTTGCATCTGAAAGTAGAAACTAGCCCGATTGCAACGGTATGTTTTCTTTTCCCCTAGGGCATTCCAGTTATTCGTTTCTAGCATCAGAATTGCAAAAATTTTGATGGTTTATCAACCGTCTTTTATCTCCAAACTCCCATATCTCGCAAACGGATTGACGAACTCGAGAAATTCCTGTTGCATCTGAAAGTAGAAACTCGCCCGATTGCAACGGTATGTGTTCCTTTCCCCTAGGCCATTCCAGTTATTCGTTTCTAGCATCAGAAATGCTAAAATTTTGATGGTTTCTCAACCGTCTCTTAACTCTAAGCTCCCATATCTCGCGAACGGATTGACGAACTCGAGAAATTCCTGTTGCATCTGAAAGTAGAAACTCTCCCGATTACATATGGTGTGTTTACTTTTCCCCTGGAACCATTCCAGTCATTGGTTTCAAGTATCAGACTTGCGAAAATTTTTATGGTTTCTCAACCATTCCTTAATTTCAAACTCCCATATCCCGCAAACGGATTGACGAACTCGAGAAATTCCTGTTGCATCTGAAAGCAGAAACTCGCCCGATTACAACGGTATGTGTATTTTTGCCCTAGGCCATAGTAGTTATTGGTTTCGAGTATCAGACTTGCGAAAATATTGATGGTTTCGCAACCATTCCTTAACTGCAAACTCCCATATCTCGCGAACGGATTGACGAACCCGAGATATTCCTGTTGCGTCTGAAAGTAGAAACTCGCACGATTACAATGGTGTGTGTACTTTTCCCTTAGGCCATTCCAGTTATTGGTTTCGAGAATCAGGCTTGCGAAAATTTTGATGGTTTCTCAACCATTCCTTAACTTCTAACTCCCATATCTCGCGAACGGATTGACGAACTCGAGAAATTCCTGTTGTATCTGAAAGTAGAAACTCGCCCGATTACAATGGTGTGTGTACTTTTCCCCTGGAACCATTCCAGTCATTGGTTTCGAGTATCAGACTTGCGAACATTTTGATGGTTTCTCAACCATTCCTTAATGTCAAACTCCCATATCCCGCAAACGGATTGACGAACTCGAGATATTCCTGTTGCATCTGAAAGTCGAAACTCGCCCGATTGCAACGGTATATGAGTTTTTGCCCTAGGTAATAGTAGTTATTGGTTTCGAGTATCAGACTTGCGAAAATTTTGATGGTTTCTCAACCATTCCTTAACTTCAAACTCCCATATCTCGCGAACGGATTGACGAACTGGAGAAATTCTTGTTGCATATGAAAGCAGATACTCGCCCGATTACTACGGTATGTGTATTTTTCTCCTAGGCCATTATAGTTATTGATTTCGAGTATCAGACTTGCGAAAATTTTCATGGTTTCTCAACCATTCCTTATCTTCAAGCTCCCATATCTCGCGAACTGATTGACGAACTCGAGAAATTCCTGTTGCATCTGAAAGTAGAAACTCGCCCGATTACAATCCAGCGTGTGCTTTTCCACTAGGCCATAGTGGTTATTGGTTTCGAGTATCAGACTTGCGATAATTTTAATGGTTTCTCAACCATTCCTTAACTTCAAACTCCCATATCTCGCGAACGGAATGACGAACTCGAGAAGTTCCTGTTGCATCTGAAAGTAGAAGCTCGCCCGATTACAATGGTGTGTGTACTTTTCCCCTAGGCCATTCCAGTCATTCGTTTCTAGCATCAGAATTGCGAAAATTTTGATGGTTTCTCAACCATTCCTTAACTTCAAAATCCCATATCTCGCGAACGGATGGACGAACTCGAGAAATTCCTGTTGCCTCTGAAAGCAGAAACTCGCCCGATTACAACGGTATGTGTATTTTTGCCCTAGGCCATAGTAGTTATTGGTTTCGAGTATCAGACTTGCGAAAATATTGATGGTTTCGCAACCATTCCTTAACTGCAAACTCCCATATCTCGCGAACGGATTGACGAACCCGAGATATTCCTGTTGCGTCTGAAAGTAGAAACTCGCACGATTACAATGGTGTGTGTACTTTTCCCTTAGGCCATTCCAGTTATTGGTTTCGAGAATCAGGCTTGCGAAAATTTTGATGGTTTCTCAACCATTCCTTAACTTCTAACTCCCATATCTCGCGAACGGATTGACGAACTCGAGAAATTCCTGTTGTATCTGAAAGTAGAAACTCGCCCGATTACAATGGTGTGTGTACTTTTCCCCTGGAACCATTCCAGTCATTGGTTTCGAGTATCAGACTTGCGAACATTTTGATGGTTTCTCAACCATTCCTTAATGTCAAACTCCCATATCCCGCAAACGGATTGACGAACTCGAGATATTCCTGTTGCATCTGAAAGTAGAAACTCGCCCGATTGCAACGGTATATGAATTTTTGCCCTAGGTAATAGTAGTTATTGGTTTCGAGTATCAGACTTGCGAAAATTTTGATGGTTTCTCAACCATTCCTTAACTTCAAACTCCCATATCTCGCGAACGGATTGACGAACTGGAGAAATTCTTGTTGCATATGAAAGCAGATACTCGCCCGATTACTACGGTATGTGTATTTTTCTCCTAGGCCATTATAGTTATTGATTTCGAGTATCAGACTTGCGAAAATTTTCATGGTTTCTCAACCATTCCTTATCTTCAAGCTCCCATATCTCGCGAACTGATTGACGAACTCGAGAAATTCCTGTTGCATCTGAAAGTAGAAACTCGCCCGATTACAATCGTGCGTGTGCTTTTCCCCTAGGCCATAGTGGTTATTGGTTTCGAGTATCAGACTTGCGATAATTTTAATGGTTTCTCAACCATTCCTTAACTTCAAACTCCCATATCTCGCGAACGGAATGACGAACTCGAGAAGTTCCTGTTGCATCTGAAAGTAGAAGCTCGCCCGATTACAATGGTGTGTGTACTTTTCCCCTAGGCCATTCCAGTCATTCGTTTCTAGCATCAGAATTGCGAAAATTTTGATGGTTTCTCAACCATTCCTTAACTTCAAAATCCCATATCTCGCGAACGGATGGACGAACTCGAGAAATTCCTGTTGCCTCTGAAAGTGGAAACTCGCCCGATTACAAAGGTATGTGTACTTTTCCCCTAGGCCATTCCAGTTATTGGTTTCGAGTATCAGACCAGCGAAAATTTATATGGTTTCTCAACCATTCCTTAATTTCAAACTCCCATATCTCGCGAACGGATTCACGAACTCGAGAAATTCCTGTTTCATCTGAAAGCAGAAACTCGCCCGATTACAACGGTGTGTGTATTTTTGCCCTAGGCCATAGTGGTTATTGGCTCGAGTATCAGACTTGCGATAATTTTGATGGTTTCTCAACCATTCCTTAACTTCAAACTCCAAAATCTCGCGAACGGATTGACGAACTCGAGAAATTCCTGTTCCATCTGAAACAGATACACGCTCGATTATAACGGTATGTGTATTTTTCCCCTAGCCCATTGTACTTATTGGTTTCGAGTATCAGACTTGCGAAAATTTTGAAGGTTTCTCAACCATTCCTTAACTTCAAACTCCCATATCTCACGAACGGATTGACGAACTCGAGAAATTCCTGTTGCATCTGAAAGCAGAAACTCGCCCGATTACAACGGTGTGTGTATTTTTGCCCTAGGCCATAGTGGTTATTGGCTCGAGTATCAGACTTGCGATAATTTTGATGGTTTCTCAACCATTTCTTAACTTCTAACTCCCATATCTCGCGAACGGATTGACGAACTCGAGAAATTCCCGTTGCATCTGAAAGTAGAAACTCGCCCGATTACAATGGTGTGTGTACTTTTCCCCTGGAACCATTCCAGTCATTGGTTTCGAGTATCAGACTTGCGAAAATTTTAATGGTTTCTCAACCATTCCTTAATGTCAAACTCCCATAACCCGCAAACGGATTGACGAACTCGAGAAGATCCTGTTGCACCTGAAAGTAGAAACTCGCCCGATTACAACGGTATAGGTATTTTTGCCCTAGGTAATAGTAGTTATTGGTTTCGAGTATCAGACTTGCGAAAATTTTGATGGTTTCTCAACCATTCCTTAACTTCAAACTCCCATATCCCGCAAACGGATTGACGAACTCGAGATATTCCTGTTGCATCTGAAAGTAGAAACTCGCCCGATTACAACGGTATATGTATTTTTGCCCTAGGTAATAGTAGTTATTGGTTTCGAGTATCAGATTTGCGAAAATTTTAATGGTTTCTCAACCATTCCTTAATTTCAAACTCTCATATCTCGCGAACGGATTGACGAACTCGAGAAATTCCTGTTCCATCTGAAAGCAGATACTCGCTCGATTACAACGCTATGTGTATTTTTCCCCTAGGCCATTGTAGTTATTGGTTTCGTGTATCAGATTTGCGAAAATTTTGATGGTTTCTCAACCATTCTTTAACTTCAAACTCCCATATCTCGCGAACGGATTGACGAACTGGAGAAATTCTTGTTGCATATGAAAGCAGATACTCGCCCGATTACTACGGTATGTGTATTTTTCTCCTAGGCCATTATAGTTATTGATTACGAGTATCAGACTTGCGAAAATTTTCATGGTTTCTCAACCATTCCTTATCTTCAAACTCCCATATCTCGCGAACTGATTGACGAACTCGAGAAATTCCTGTTGAATCTGAAAGTAGAAACTCGCCCGATTACAATCGTGCGTGTGCTTTTCCCCTAGGCCATAGTGGTTATTGGTTCGAGTATCAGACTTGCGATAATTTTGATGGTTTCTCAACCATTCCTTAACTTCAAACTCCCAAATCTCGCGAACGGATTGACGAACTCGAGAAATTCCTGTTCCCTCTGAAAGCAGATACTCGCTCGATTACAACGGTATGTGTATTTTTGCTCTAGGATATAGTAGTTATTGGTTTCGAGTATCAGACCAGCGAAAATTTTGATGGTATCTCAACCATTCCTTACCTTCAAACTCCCTTATCTCGCGAACGGATTGACGAACTCGAGAAATTCCTGTTGCATCTGAAAGCAGAATCTCGCCCGATTACAATGGTATGTGTATTTTTGCCCCAGGCCATACTAGTTATTGGTTTCGTGTATCAGACTTGCGGATATTTTGATGGTTTCTCAACCAGTCCTTAACTTCAAACTCCCATATCTCGCGAACGGATTGACGAACTCGAGTAATTTCTGTTGCATCTGAAAGTAGAAACTCGCCCGATTACAATGGTGTGTGTGCTTTTCGCCTAGGCCATTCCAGTTATTGGTTTCGAGTATCAGACCAGCCAAAATTTTGATGGTTTGTCAACCATATCGAAACTTCAAACTCCCATATCTCGCGAACGGAATGACGAACTCGAGAAATTCCTGTTGCATCTGAAAGCAGAAGCTCGCCCGATTACAATGGTGTGTGTATTTTTGCCCTAGGCCATAGTGGTTATTGGTTTCGAGTATCAGACTTGCGAAAATTTTGATGGTTTCTCAACCATTCCTTAACTTCAAACTCCCATATCTCGCGGACGGACTGACGAACTCGAGAAATTCCTGTTGCATCTGAAACAGAAACTCGTCCGATTACAATGGTATGTGTATTTTTGCCCTAGGCCATAGTAGTTATTGGTCTCGAGTATCAGACTTGCGAAAATTTTCATGGTTTCTCAACCATTCCTTAACTTCAAACTCCCATATCTCGCGGACGGACTGACGAACTCGAGAAATTCCTGTTGCATCTGAAAGCAGAAACTCGCCCGATTACAACGGTGTGTGTATTTTTGCCCTAGGCCATAGTGGTTATTGGTTTCGAGTATCAGACTTGCGAAAATTTTGATGGTTTCTCAACCATTCCTTAACTTCAAACTCCCAAATCTCGCGAACGGATTGACGAACTCGAGAAATTCCTGTTCCCTCTGAAAGCAGATACTCGCTCGATTACAACGGTATGTGTATTTTTGCTCTAGGATATAGTAGTTATTGGTTTCGAGTATCAGACTTGCGAATATTTTGATGGTTTCTCAACCATTCCTTAACTTCAAACTCCCATATCTCGCGAACGGATTGACGAACTCGAGAAATTCCTGTTGCATCTGAAACAGAAACTCGTCCGATTACAATGGTATGTGTATTTTTGCCCTAGGCCATAGTAGTTATTGGTCTCGAGTATCAGACTTGCGAAAATTTTCATGGTTTCTCAACCATTCCTTAACTTCAAACTCCCATATCTCGCGGACGGACTGACGAACTCGAGAAATTCCTGTTGCATCTGAAAGCAGAAACTCGCCCGATTACAACGGTGTGTGTATTTTTGCCCTAGGCCATAGTGGTTATTGGTTTCGAGTATCAGACTTGCGAAAATTTTGATGGTTTCTCAACCATTCCTTAACTTCAAACTCCAAAATCTCGCGAACGGATTGACGAACTCGAGAAATTTCTGTTGCATATAAAAGCAGAAACTCGCCCGATTACAGCGGTGTCTGTATTTTTGCCTTAGGCCATAGTAGTTATTGGTCTCGAGTATCAGATTTGCGAAAATTTTCATGGTTTCTCAACCATTCCTTAACTTCAAACTCCCATATCTCGCGGACGGACTGACGAACTCGAGAAATTCCTGTTGCATCTGAAAGTAGAAACTCGCCCGATTACAATGGTGTCTGTACTTTTCCCCTAGGCCATTCCAGTTATAGGTTTCGAGAATCAGACCAGCGAAAATTTTGATAGTTTCTCAAACATTCCGTAACTTCAAACTCCCATATCTCGCGAACGGATTGACGAACTCGAGAAATTTCTGTTGCATATAAAAGCAGAAACTCGCCCGATTACAGCGGTGTCTGTATTTTTGCCTTAGGCCATAGTAGTTATTGGTCTCGAGTATCAGATTTGCGAAAATTTTCATGGTTTCTCAACCATTCCTTAACTTCAAACTCCCATATCTCGCGGACGGACTGACGAACTCGAGAAATTCCTGTTGCATCTGAAAGTAGAAACTCGCCCGATTACAATGGTGTGTGTACTTTTCCCCTAGGCCATTCCAGTTATTCGTTTCTAGCATCAGAATTGCGAAAATTTTGATGGTTTCTCAACCATTCCTTTACTTCAAAATCCCATATCTCGCGAACGGATTGACGAACTCGAGAAATTCCTGTTGCCTCTGAAAGTGGAAACTCGCCCGATTACAAAGGTATGTGTACTTTTCCCTAGGCCATTCCAGTTATTGGTTTCGAGTATCAGACTTGCGGATATTTTGTTGGTTTCTCAACCAGTCCTTAACTTCAAACTCGCATATCTCGCGAACGGATTGACGAACTCGAGAAATTTCTGTTGCATCTGAAATTAGAAACTCGCCCGATTACAATGGTGTGTGTGCTTTTCCCCTAGGCCATTCCAGTTATTGGTTTCAAGTATCAGACCGGCGGAAATTTTGATGGTTTCTCAACCATTCCTTAACTTCAAACTCCCATATCTCGCGAACGGATTGACGAACTCGAGAAATTCCTGTTGCATCTGAAAGTAGAAACTCGCCCGATTACAGTGGTGTGTGTACTTTTCCCCTAGGCCATAGTAGTTATTGGTCTCGAGTATCAGACTTGCGAAAATTTTCATGGTTTCTCAACCATTCCTTAACTTCAAACTCCCATATCTCACGAACGAATTGACGGACTCGAGAAATTCCTGTTGCATCTGAAAGTAGAAACTCGCCCGATTACAATGGTGTCTGTACTTTTCCCCTAGGCCATTCCAGTTATAGGTTTCGAGAATCAGACCAGCGAAAATTTTGATGGTTTCTCAAACATTCCGTAACTTCAAACTCCCATATCTCGCGAACGGATTGACGAACTCGAGAAATTTCTGTTGCATATAAAAGCAGAAACTCGCCCGATTACAGCGGTGTCTGTATTTTTGCCTTAGGCCATAGTAGTTATTGGTCTCGAGTATCAGATTTGCGAAAATTTTCATGGTTTCTCAACCATTCCTTAACTTCAAACTCCCATATCTCGCGGACGGACTGACGAACTCGAGAAATTCCTGTTGCATCTGAAAGTAGAAACTCGCCCGATTACAATGGTGTGTGTACTTTTCCCCTAGGCCATTCCAGTTATTCGTTTCTAGCATCAGAATTGCGAAAATTTTGATGGTTTCTCAACCATTCCTTTACTTCAAAATCCCATATCTCGCGAACGGATTGACGAACTCGAGAAATTCCTGTTGCCTCTGAAAGTGGAAACTCGCCCGATTACAAAGGTATGTGTACTTTTCCCTAGGCCATTCCAGTTATTGGTTTCGAGTATCAGACTTGCGGATATTTTGATGGTTTCTCAACCAGTCCTTAACTTCAAACTCGCATATCTCGCGAACGGATTGACGAACTCGAGAAATTTCTGTTGCATCTGAAATTAGAAACTCGCCCGATTACAATGGTGTGTGTGCTTTTCCCCTAGGCCATTCCAGTTATTGGTTTCAAGTATCAGACCAGCGGAAATTTTGATGGTTTCTCAACCATTCCTTAACTTCAAACTCCCATATCTCGCGAACGGATTGACGAACTCGAGAAATTCCTGTTGCATCTGAAAGCAGAAACTCGCCCGATTACAACGGTGTGTGTATTTTTGCCCTAGGCCATAGTGGTTATTGGTTTCGAGTATCAGACTTGCGAAAATTTTGATGGTTTCTCAACCATTCCTTAACTTCAAACTCCAAAATCTCGCGAACGGATTGACGAACTCGAGAAATTCCTGTTCCATCTGAAACAGATACTCGCTCGATTACAACGGTATGTGTCTTTTTCCCCTAGGCCATTGTAGTTATTGGTTTCGAGTATCAGACTTGCGAATATTTTGATGGTTTCTCAACCATTCCTTAACTTCAAACTCCCATATCTCGCGAACGGATTGACGAACTCGAGAAATTCCTGTTGCATCTGAAACAGAAACTCGTCCGATTACAATGGTATGTGTATTTTTGCCCTAGGCCATAGTAGTTATTGGTCTCGAGTATCAGACTTGCGAAAATTTTCATGGTTTCTCAACCATTCCTTAACTTCAAACTCCCATATCTCGCGGACGGACTGACGAACTCGAGAAATTCCTGTTGCATCTGAAAGCAGAAACTCGCCCGATTACAACGGTGTGTGTATTTTTGCCCTAGGCCATAGTGGTTATTGGTTTCGAGTATCAGACTTGCGAAAATTTTGATGGTTTCTCAACCATTCCTTAACTTCAAACTCCAAAATCTCGCGAACGGATTGACGAACTCGAGAAATTCCTGTTCCATCTGAAACAGATACTCGCTCGATTACAACGGTATGTGTCTTTTTCCCCTAGGCCATTGTAGTTTTTGGTTTCGAGTATCAGACTTGCGAATATTTTGATGGTTTCTCAACCATTCCTTAACTTCAAACTCCCATATCTCGCGGACGGACTGACGAACTCGAGAAATTCCTGTTGCATCTGAAAGTAGAAACTCGCCCGATTACAATGGTGTGTGTACTTTTCCCCTAGGCCATTCCAGTTATTCGTTTCTAGCTTCAGAATTGCGAAAATTTTGATGGTTTCTCAACCATTCCTTTACTTCAAAATCCCATATCTCGCGAACGGATTGACGAACTCGAGAAATTCCTGTTGCCTCTGAAAGTGGAAACTCGCCCGATTACAAAGGTATGTGTACTTTTCCCTAGGCCATTCCAGTTATTGGTTTCGAGTATCAGACTTGCGGATATTTTGATGGTTTCTCAACCAGTCCTTAACTTCAAACTCGCATATATCGCGAACGGATTGACGAACTCGAGAAATTTCTGTTGCATCTGAAATTAGAAACTCGCCCGATTACAATGGTGTGTGTGCTTTTCCCCTAGGCCATTCCAGTTATTGGTTTCAAGTATCAGACCAGCGGAAATTTTGATGGTTTCTCAACCATTCCTTAACTTCAAACTCCCATATCTCGCGAACGGATTGACGAACTCGAGAATTTCCTGTTGCATCTGAAAGCAGAAACTCGCCCGATTACAACGGTGTGTGTATTTTTGCCCTAGGCCATAGTGGTTTTTGGTTTCGAGTATCAGACTTGCGAAAATTTTGATGGTTTCTCAAACATTCCTTAACTTCAAACTCCAAAATCTCGCGAACGGATTGACGAACTCGAGAAATTCCTGTTCCATCTGAAACAGATACTCGCTCGATTACAACGGTATGTGTCTTTTTCCCCTAGGCCATTGTAGTTATTGGTTTCGAGTATCAGACTTGCGAATATTTTGATGGTTTCTCAACCATTCCTTAACTTCAAACTCCCATATCTCGCGAACGGATTGACGAACTCGAGAAATTCCTGTTGCATCTGAAAGTAGAAACTCGCCCGATTACAATGGTGTGTGTACTTTTCCCCTAGGCCATTCCAGTTATTCGTTTCTAGCTTCAGAATTGCGAAAATTTTGATGGTTTCTCAACCATTCCTTTACTTCAAAATCCCATATCTCGCGAACGGATTGACGAACTCGAGAAATTCCTTTTGCCTCTGAAAGTGGAAACTCGCCCGATTAGAAAGGTATGTGTACTTTTCCCTAGGCCATTCCAGTTATTGGTTTCGAGTTTCAGACCAGCGAAAATTTTGATGGTTTCTCAACCATTCCTTAAATTCAAACTCCCATATCTCGCGAACGGATTGACGAACACGAGAAATTCCTGTTGCATCTGAAAGCAGATACGCGCCCGATTACAACGGTGTGTGTATTTTTGCCCTAGGCCATAGTGGTTTTTGGTTTCGAGTATCAGACTTGCGAAAATTTTGATGGTTTCTCAAACATTCCTTAACTTCAAACTCCAAAATCTCGCGAACGGATTGACGAACTCGAGAAATTCCTGTTCCATCTGAAACAGATACTCGCTCGATTACAACGGTATGTGTCTTTTTCCCCTAGGCCATTGTAGTTATTGGTTTCGAGTATCAGACTTGCGAATATTTTGATGGTTTCTCAACCATTCCTTAACTTCAAACTCCCATATCTCGCGAACGGATTGACGAACTCGAGAAATTCCTGTTGCATCTGAAAGTAGAAACTCGCCCGATTACAATGGTGTGTGTACTTTTCCCCTAGGCCATTCCAGTTATTCGTTTCTAGCTTCAGAATTGCGAAAATTTTGATGGTTTCTCAACCATTCCTTTACTTCAAAATCCCATATCTCGCGAACGGATTGACGAACTCGAGAAATTCCTTTTGCATCTGAGAGCAGAAACTCGGCCGATTACAACGGTATGTGGATTTTTGCCCTAGGCCGTAGTAGTTATTGATTTCTGGTATCAGACTTGCGAAAATTTTGATGGTTTCTCAACCATTCCTTAAATTCAAACTCCCATATCTCGCGAACTGATTGACGAACTCCAGAAATTCCTGTTGCATCTGAAAGCAGAAAGTCGCCCGATTACAACGGCATGTGTATTTTTGCCCTAGGCAATAGTAGTTATTGGTTTCGAGTATCAGACTTGCGAAAATTTTGATGGTTTCTCAACCATTCCTTAACTTCAAACTCCCATATCTCACGAACGGATTGACGAAGTCGAGAAATTCCTGTTGCATATGAAAGCAGAAGCTCGCCCGATTACAACGGTATGTGTATTTTTGCCCTAGGAAATAGTAGTTATTGGTTTCGAGTATCAGACTTGCGAAAATTTTGATGGTTTCTCAACCATTCCTTAACTTCAAACTCCCATATCTCACGAACGGAATGACGAACTCGAGAACTTCCTGTTGCATCTGAAAGCAGAAACTCGCCCGATTACAACGGTATGTGTATTTTTGCCGTAGGAAATAGTAGTTATTGGTTTCGAGTATCAGACTTGCGAAAATTTTGATGGTTTCTCAACCATTCCTTAACTTCAAACTCCCATATCTCACGAACGGAATGACGAACTCGAGAACTTCCTGTTGCATCTGAAAGCAGAAACTCGCCCGATTACAACGGTATGTGTATTTTTGCCCTAGGAAATAGTAGTTATTGGTTTCGAGTTTCAGACCAGCGAAAATTTTGATGGTTTCTCAACCATTCCTTTACTTCAAAATCCCATATCTCGCGAACGGATTGACGAACTCGAGAAATTCCTGTTGCCTCTGAAAGTGGAAACTCGCCCGATTAGAAAGGTATGTGTACTTTTCCCTAGGCCATTCCAGTTATTGGTTTCGAGTTTCAGACCAGCGAAAATTTTGATGGTTTCTCAACCATTCCTTAAATTCAAACTCCCATATCTCGCGAACGGATTGACGAACACGAGAAATTCCTGTTGTATCTGAAAGCAGATACGCGCCCGATTACAACGGTGTGTGTATTTTTGCCCTAGGCAATAGTGGTTATTGGTTTCGAGTATCAGACTTGCGAAAATTTTGATGGTTTCTCAACCATTCCTTAACTTCAAACTCCAAAATCACGCGAACTGATTGACGAACTCGAGAAATTCCTGTTGCATCTGAAAGTAGAAACTCGCCCGATTACAATCGTGCGTGTGCTTTCCGCCTAGGCCATTCCTGATATTGGTTTCGAGTATCAGACCAGCGAAAATTTTGATGGTATCTCAACCATTCCTTACCTTCAAACTCCCTTATCTCGCGGACGGACTGACGAACTCGAGAAATTCCTGTTGCATCTGAAAGCAGAAACTCGCCCGATTACAACGGTGTGTGTATTTTTGCCCTAGGCCATAGTGGTTATTGGTTTCGAGTATCAGACTTGCGGATATTTTGATGGTTTCTCAACCAGTCCTTAACTTCAAACTCGCATATATCGCGAACGGATTGACGAACTCGAGAAATTTCTGTTGCATCTGAAATTAGAAACTCGCCCGATTACAATGGTGTGTGTGCTTTTCCCCTAGGCCATTCCAGTTATTGGTTTCAAGTATCAGACCAGCGGAAATTTTGATGGTTTCTCAACCATTCCTTAACTTCAAACTCCCATATCTCGCGAACGGATTGACGAACTCGAGAATTTCCTGTTGCATCTGAAAGCAGAAACTCGCCCGATTACAACGGTGTGTGTATTTCTGCCCTAGGCCATAGTGGTTTTTGGTTTCGAGTATCAGACTTGCGAAAATTTTGATGGTTTCTCAAACATTCCTTAACTTCAAACTCCAAAATCTCGCGAACGGATTGACGAACTCGAGAAATTCCTGTTCCATCTGAAACAGATACTCGCTCGATTACAACGGTATGTGTCTTTTTCCCCTAGGCCATTGTAGTTATTGGTTTCGAGTATCAGACTTGCGAATATTTTGATGGTTTCTCAACCATTCCTTAACTTCAAACTCCCATATCTCGCGAACGGATTGACGAACTCGAGAAATTCCTGTTGCATCTGAAAGTAGAAACTCGCCCGATTACAATGGTGTGTGTACTTTTCCCCTAGGCCATTCCAGTTATTCGTTTCTAGCTTCAGAATTGCGAAAATTTTGATGGTTTCTCAACCATTCCTTTACTTCAAAATCCCATATCTCGCGAACGGATTGACGAACTCGAGAAATTCCTGTTGCCTCTGAAAGTGGAAACTCGCCCGATTAGAAAGGTATGTGTACTTTTCCCTAGGCCATTCCAGTTATTGGTTTCGAGTTTCAGACCAGCGAAAATTTTGATGGTTTCTCAACCATTCCTTAAATTCAAACTCCCATATCTCGCGAACGGATTGACGAACACGAGAAATTCCTGTTGCATCTGAAAGCAGATACGCGCCCGATTACAACGGTGTGTGTATTTTTGCCCTAGGCAATAGTGGTTATTGGTTTCGAGTATCAGACTTGCGAAAATTTTGATGGTTTCTCATCCATTCCTTAACTTCAAACTCCAAAATCACGCGAACTGATTGACGAACTCGAGAAATTTCTGTTGCATCTGAAAGTAGAAACTCGCCCGATTACAATCGTGCGTGTGCTTTCCGCCTAGGCCATTCCTGATATTGGTTTCGAGTATCAGACCAGCGAAAATTTTGATGGTATCTCAACCATTCCTTACCTTCAAACTCCCTTATCTCGCGAACGGATTGACGAACTCGAGAAATTCCTGTTGCATCTGAAACAGAAACTCGTCCGATTACAATGGTATGTGTATTTTTGCCCTAGGCCTTTGTAGTTATTTGTTTCGAGTATCAGACTTGCGAATATTTTGATGGTTTCTCAAGCACTCCTTAACTTCAAACTCCCATACCTCGCGAACGGATTGGCGAACTCGAGAAATTCCTGTTGCATCTGAAAGTGGAAACTCGTCCGATTACAATGGTGTGTGTGTTTTTCCCCTAGGCCATTCCAGTTATTGGTTTCAAAGTATCAGACTTGCGAAAATTTTGATGGTTTCTCAACCATTCCTTAACTTCAAACTCCCATATCTCGCGAACGGATTGACGAACTCGAGAAATTCCTGTTGCATCTGAGAGCAGAAGCTCGCCCGATTACAACGGTATGTGTATTTTTGCCCTAGGAAATAGTAGTTATTGGTTTCGAGTATCAGACTTGCGAAAATTTTGATGGTTTCTCAACCATTCCTTAACTTCAAACTCCCATATCTCACGAACGGAATGACGAACTCGAGAACTTCCTGTTGCATCTGAAAGCAGAAACTCGCCCGATTACAACGGTATGTGTATTTTTGCCCTAGGAAATAGTAGTTATTGGTTTCGAGTTTCAGACCAGCGAAAATTTTGATGGTTTCTCAACCATTCCTTTACTTCAAAATCCCATATCTCGCGAACGGATTGACGAACTCGAGAAATTCCTGTTGCATCTGAAAGTAGAAACTCGCCCGATTACAATGGTGTGTGTGCTTTTCCCCTAGGCCATTCCAGTTATTGGTTTCGAGTATCAGACCAGCGAAAATTTTGATGGTTTGTCAACCATTTCTTAACTTCAAACTCCCATATCTCGCGAACGGAATGACGAACTCGAGAGATTCCTGTTGCATCTGAAAGTAGAAGCTCGCCCGATTACAATGGTGTGTGTACTTTTCCCCTAGGCCATTCCAGTTATTCGTTTCTAGCATCAGAATTGCGAAAATTTTGATGGTTTCTCAACCATTCCTTAACTTCAAACTCCCATATCTAGCGAACGGAGTGACGAACTCGTGTAATTCCTGTTGCATCTGAAAGTAGAAACTCGCCCGATTACAAAGGTGTGTGTACATTTCCCCTAGGCCATTCCAGTTATTGGTTTCGAGTATCAGACTTGCGAAAATTTTGATGGTTTCTCAACCATTCCTTAACTTCAAACTCCAAAATCTCGCGAACGGATTGACGAACTCGAGAAATTCCTGTTCCATCTGAAACAGATACTCGCTCGATTACAACGGCATGTGTATTTTTGCGCTAGGCAATAGTGGTTATTGGTTTCGAGTATCAGACTTGCGATAATTTTGATGGTTTCTCAACCATTCCTTAACTTCAAACTCCAAAATCTCGCGAACGGATTGACGAACTCGAGAAATTCCTGATCCATCTGAAAGCAGATACTCGCTCGATTACAACGGTATGTGTATTTTTCCCCTAGGCCATTGTAGTTATTGGTTTAGAGTATCAGACTTCCGAAAATTTTGATGGTTTCTCAAACATACCTTAACTTCAAACTCCCATATCTCGCGAACGGATTGACGAACTGGAGAAATTCCTGTTGCATCTGAAAGCAGAAAGTCGCCCGATTACAACGGCATGTGTATTTTTGCCCTAGGCAATAGTAGTTATTGGTTTCGAGTATCAGACTTGCGAAAATTTTGATGGTTTCTCAACCATTCCTTAACTTCAAACTCCCATATCTCACGAACGGATTGACGAAGTCGAGAAATTCCTGTTGCATATGAAAGCAGAAGCTCGCCCGATTACAACGGTATGTGTATTTTTGCCCTAGGAAATAGTAGTTATTGGTTTCGAGTATCAGACTTGCGAAAATTTTGATGGTTTCTCAACCATTCCTTAACTTCAAACTCCCATATCTCACGAACGGAATGACGAACTCGAGAAATTCCTGTTGCATCTGAAAGCAGAAACTCGCCCGATTACAACGGTATGTGTATTTTTGCCCTAGGAAATAGTAGTTATTGGTTTCGAGTATCAGACGTGCGAAAATTTTGATGGTTTCTCAAACATTCCTTAACTTCAAACTCCCATATCTCGCGAACGGATTGACGAACTGGAGAAATTCTTGTTGCATATGAAAGCAGATACTCGCCCGATTACTACGGTATGTGTATTTTTCTCCTAGGCCATTCCAGTTATTGGTTTCGAGTATCAGACCAGCGAAAATTTTGATGGTATCTCAACCATTCCTTACCTTCAAACTCCCATATCTCGCGAACGGATTGACGAACACGAGAAATTTCTGTTGCATCTGAAAGTAGAAACTCGCCCGATTACAATGGTGTGTGTGCTTTTCCCCTAGGCCATTCCAGTTATTGGTTTCGAGTATCAGACCAGCGAAAATTTTGATGGTTTGTCAACCATTTCTTAACTTCAAACTCCCATATCTCGCGAACGGAATGACGAACTCGAGAAATTCCTGTTGCATCTGAAAGTAGAAGCTCGCCCGATTACAATGGTGTGTGTACTTTTCCCCTAGGCCATTCCAGTTATTCGTTTCTAGCATCCGAATTGCGAAAATTTTGATGGTCTCTCAACCATTCCTTAACTTCAAAATCCCATATCTCGCGAACGGATTGACGAACTCGAGAAATTCCTGTTGCCTCTGAAAGTGGAAACTCGCCCGAATACAAAGGTATGTGTACCTTTCCCCTAGGCCATTCCAGTTATTGGTTTCGAGTAACAGACTTGCGAAAATTTTGATGGTTTCTTAACCATTCCTTAACCTCAAACTCCCATATCTAGCGAACGGAATGACGAACTCGAGTAATTCCTGTTGCATCTGAAAGTAGAAACTCGCCCGATTACAAAGGTGTGTGTACATTTCCCCTAGGCCATTCCAGTTATTGGTTTCGAGTATCAGACTTGCGAAAATTTTGATGGTTTCTCAACCATTCCTTAACTTCAAACTCCAAAATCTCGCGAACGGATTGACGAACTCGAGAAATTCCTGTTCCATCAGAAACAGATACTCGCTCGATTACAACGGCATGTGTATTTTTGCGCTAGGCAATAGTGGTTATTGGTTTCGAGTATCAGACTTGCGATAATTTTGATGGTTTCTCAACCATTCCTTAACTTCAAACTCCAAAATCTCGCGAACGGATTGACGAACTCGAGAAATTGCTGATCCATCTGAAAGCAGATACTCGCTCGATTACAACGGTATGTTTATTTTTCCCCTAGGCCATTGTAGTTATTGGTTTAGAGTATCAGACTTCCGAAAATTTTGATGGTTTCTCAAACATACCTTAACTTCAAACTCCCATATCTCGCGAACGGATTGACGAACTGGAGAAATTCTTTTTGCATATGAAAGCAGATACTCGCCCGATTACTACGGTATGCGTATTTTTCTCCTAGGCCATTCCAGTTATTGGTTTCGAGTATCAGACCAGCGAAAATTTTGATGGTTTCTCAACCATTCCTTAACTTCAAACTCCCATATCTCGAGAACCGATTGACGAACTGGAGAAATTCTTGTTGCATATGAAAGCAGAATCTCGCCCGATTACAATCGTGCGTGTGCTTTTCCCCTGGGCCATTCCAGTTACTGGTTTCGAGTATCAGACCAGCGAAAATTTTGATGGTATCTCAACCATTCCTTACCTTCAAACTCCCTTATCTCGCGAACGGATAGACGAACTCGAGAAATTCCTTTTGCATCTGAAAGCAGAATCTCGCCCGATTACAATGGTATGTGTATTTTTGCCCTAGGCCATAGTAGTTATTGGTTTCGTGCATCAGAGTTGCGGATATTTTGATGGTTTCCCAACCAGTCCTTAACTTCAAACTCCCATATCTCACGAACGAATTGACGGACTCGAGAAATTCCTGTTGCATATGAATGCAGAAACTCGCCCGATTACAGCGGTGTGTGTATTTTTGCCCTAGGCCATAGTAGTTATTGGTCTCGTGTATCAGATTTGCGAAAATTTTCATGGTTTCTCATCCATTCCTTAACTTCAAACTCCCATATCTCGCGAACGGAATGACGTACTCGAGAAATTCCTATTCCATATGAAAGCAGATACTCGCCCGATTACAATGGTGTGTGTGTTTTTCCCCTAGGCCATTCCAGTTATTGGTTTCGAGTATCAGACCAGTGAAAATTTTGATGGATTCTCAACCATTCCTTAACTTCAAACTACCATATCTCGCGAACTGATTGACGAACTCGAGAAATTCTTGTTGCATGTGAAAGCAGAAAGTCGCCCGATTACAACGGTATGAGTATTTTCCCCTAGGCCTCTCTAGTTATTGGATTCGAGTATCAGACTTGCGAAAATTTTGATGGTTTCTCAACCATTCCTTAACTTCAAACTCCCATATCTCGCGAACGGATTGACGAACTCGAGAAATTCCTGTTGCATTTGAAAGTAGAAACACGCCCGATTACAACGGTATGTGTATTTTTGCCCGAGGCTATAGTAGTTGCTGGTTTCGAGTATCAGACTTGCGAAAATTTTGATGGTTTCTCAACCATTCCTTAACTTCAAACTCCCATACCTCGCGAACGGTTTGACTAACTCGAGAAATTCCTGTTGCATGTGAAAGCAGAAAGTCGCCCGATTACAACGGTATGTGTATTTTCCCCTAGGCCTCTGTAGTTATTGGTTTCGAGTATCAGACTTGCGAAAATTTTGATGGTTTCTCAACCATTCCTTAACTTCAAACTCACATATCTCGCGAACGGATTGACGAACTCGAGAATTTCCTATTGCATCTGAAAGCAGAAACACGCCCGATTACAACGGTATGTGTATTTTTGCTCGAGGCTGTAGTAGTTGCTGGTTTCGAGTATCAGACTTGCGAAAATTTTGATGGTTTCTCAATCATTCCTTAACTTCAAACTCCCATACCTCGCAAACGGATTGACTAACTCGAGAAATTCCTGTTGCATCTGAAAGCAGAATCTCGTCCGATTACAATGGTGTGTGTACTCTTCCCCTAGGCCATTGTAGTTATTGGTTTAGTGTATCAGACTTGCGAAAATTTTAATGGTTTCTCAACCATTCCTTAACTTCAAACTCCCATATCTCGCGAACGGATTGACGAACTCGAGAAATTCCTGTTGCATATGAAAGCAGATACTCGCCCGATTATTACGGTATGTGTATTTTTCCCTTAGGCCATTGTAGTTATTGGTTTCGAGTATCAGACTTGCGAAAATTTTGATGATTTCTCAACCATTCCTTAACTTCTAACTCCCATATCTCGCGAACGGATTGACGAACTCGAGAAATTCCTGTTGCATCTGAAAGTAGAAACTCGCCCGATTACAATGGTGTGTGTGCTTTTCCCCTAGGCCATTCCAGTTATTGGTTTCGAGTATCAGACCAGCGAAAATTTTGATGGTTTGTCAAGCATTCCTTAAATTCAAACTCCCATATCTCGCGAACGGAATGGCGAACTCGAGAAATTCCTGTTGCATTTGAATGTAGCAGCTCGCCCGATTACAATGGTGTGTGTACTTTTCCCCTAGGCCATTCCAGTTATTGGTTTCGAGTATCAGACTTGCGAAAATTTTGATGGCTTCTCAACCATTCCTTCACTTCAAACTCCCATATCTCGCGAACTGATTGACGAACTCCAGAAATTCCTGTTGCATCTGAAAGCAGAAACTCGCCCGATTACGACGGTGTGTGTACTTCTGCCGTCGATGACCTTCCTTTGGTCCTCCCTTACTCCAGCGTCTTCAATCGCATTCACACTGTAAATGCTCTCGTAAAGTTGGACCATATGAGTGCTCACAGCATGATTTTTCTTCGAGCACTTGTCCATTTTAGAACAATCCGATTTGGTTTTGTTCTTTCTTT